>NC_086444.1:1017012784-1017240284 GCF_028390025.1 Pseudophryne corroboree | reverse complement strand
ACATTTGACAAATGGAAATTTCATGTTCGATTAATATTTGTCCTGAAGAAAACAATATAATATACAATATGAATTGCATCTATGGGAATGAGGAATGTGCCTGCGCAGTTGATGAATAATGAGAAAAAGGACTTGTCCAAGGACAACATATAAAGGAACAGTGGGAGTAATTCCAAGTTGATCGCAGCAGGAAATTTTTTAGCAGTTGGGTAAAACCATGTGCACTGCAGGGGAGGCAGATATAACGTGCAGAGAGAGATAGATTTGGGTGTGGTGAGTTCAATCTGCAATCTAAATTGCAGTGTAAAAATAAAGCAGCCAGTATTTACCCTGCACAGAAACAAAATAACCCACCCAAATCTAACTCTCTCTGCAAATGTTATATCTGCCCCACCCTGCAGTGCACATGGTTTTGCCCAACTGATAAAAAATTTCCTGCTGCGATCAACTTGGAATTACCCCCAGTATGTAGAATGTTGTGTGATGCGGAATAGACATTTCAATCAGTCAATGCATCTACTGAGAGCCAGGGTGGAAGGCAACCTGTCACTCCATCTGCTGATAGCCAGAGAGGAGGGCAACCTTGAAAACCAAGGTAATGTGCAACCTATCTTACCATCATCCTCTTCCCTCATGTGCTTTTACATCTCTTACTTAACCTATTATCTTTTTAATACTCCCTTTGATGGCACCAAATCCCTCGGATTTCTGCCACCCTGATACTTATTTCAGTGCTGTTTACTGACGCAGCTATGTTTATATACCTTGTACTTGTCCTACATTGTATAGAACTGTAAGTCACTGTCTTCATGTTTTGCTTAATTGTTTATGTACTCTGAAACTGGGCACTGTGGAACCCATGTGGCGCCATATAAATAAAGGATAATAATCTGCTGAGAGTCTGAAAATGTAGCTATATGGGGCAGAGATATTTGGTGAATATCAGGGACCCCGGTAGGTATCCCTGAATTTGCAATCTGACGATGTAATTGATTCACCTTGACTTGTATTGCATCAGGACTGCTTGTGCAGATCCCCAAGTCCTGATGTAGCGAGGGCATGAATAATCTATAACTCTTCCCGTTATACCATACACCTCTCAGCTTTCACTACCCATGGTAAATCACACAGGGCCACAGGTCCTCAAACACTCTACCACAATTGAGCAGGCTGAGCAACAGAAACCATGCAGTTAGTTGGTTTCCTCCTGCTTTTAGCAATCAATTCCTCAAAGACTGGGTTCTGAAACATATATTAAAATATAATGAACATATAGACTTCACTATACAAGAGAGCGCAAATAATATAATATAAAAACAATTTATTATCATTAAAAGCCCAATTGGTAAATAGATCAAACATTGGTATAATAATAAAACCACATCACATCACTTGAACCATTGTATGTGCCAGCACACTGATATCCATAACCAGTCCCAATTTGAATGTGTTTGTTAGTGTACATCTATGTACATCTATATATAATCTCTAATCTAGTGAGCTATTAATTGGTCCGGGACACTCATTTACATCTCTGTCCACTTAGGAATCTTTTGGACACTAACAAACACGTTCAAATTGGGACTGGTTATGGATATCAGTGTGCTGGCACATACAATGGTTCAAGTGATGTGATATGGTTTTATTATTATACCAATGTTTGATCTATTTACCAATTGGGTTTTTTATGATAATAAATAGTTTTTATATTATATTATTTGCGCTCTCTTGTATAGTTAAGTCTATATGTTCATTACATTTATCTTCCCAGTTATTTCAGATTACTGTGTGAGAGCTGCAAAAATAAGTTAAATATATTAGTGTGGTTATTTCTTATTAATAGCGCCTGTACTGAATTTTCCTATTAGGTTCATTTGGTATATGTATATATGAAAATAGACTAATAAAGGAGACTCTTTATTCACAAAAGAAAATGCTTATTTACAGAAATTGTATAAATAAACGGTTATGGATCAATGGGTCGACATTCAGAAAGTCGACAATGTCTAGGTCGACAACAATGTTGACATGGTCAAAAGGTCGACATGGTCAAAAGGTTGACGGGGTCAACAGGTCACCATGGAAATTGTCGACATATGAAAAGATTGACATGAGTTTAAAAGAAATTTTGGTGTCAAAATGTTCCTTTCAGCATGTGGATCCCCAATTAATGCACCACGGCCCATTGCATGAGCAAACTTCGGGCAGGTTACTATTCCCAATTGTAGTCCAGGTGGATGGTAAAGTATGAAAAAGTCCTGAAAATGAAAAATAAAAATAAATCATATTGACCTTTTTCATGTGTCAACTATTGCCATGTTGACCATGTCAACCATATGCACGTCGACTTTTTCACTGTCATCCTATCATCTGGACACCAAATAAACAGGGTTACAGATTACATAGAAATCTGTGTTGTAATATAAAAATAATATTGAGAAATTGTGAGTTTCTGCTCTGAGATGTGTGATTGGTTAGATAATTTCTCTCAACCCCTATCTCTTAATGACTAACAAATCACACCAGATGAGCATATCAACTTGATGTATTTGTCTATGATTTTGGAAGCTTCTAGCAGTTATAGAAATATAAATGTAATGTTAAAAATAGATAAATAATGTGAGGACTTTGATCTCTGCTCATAGACATTATACTCACTTAGTCAGATAGCTGTTTGTTTATCCACTACTGCATTAGAAGCCAGGTGGGCATCCTCACATCACATATGTGTGCACATACACTAGTGGCCAAAATTGTGGAAACCGTTAGGAAAATGTGTGTTTTTAGAGTTTAATTGCATTATTCTTTAAGATAATCCTATGAAGGTATATATCACTTCTTTTTGCACACCTCCTACGTTCTCCAGTGTTTTGCTGCTTGCATTTCAACCTCATCTGTATGTATGTCTCCTGCTATTGCTTTCATGTCTGTCACCCCTTTCTATCTTTGTCTTTAATTTTGTATTTTGCATATTTACCCCTGTGCCTGAGGAGGACATACTTTAGATTTGTTAGCAAATGACTTATGTCATGAGGTCTACACATGTGCTGTGATACTGTTGCGACTCCGGGTGCAGTGTGTTGTTAGTTACAGTTTCATTGACAGACTGCAGGCATTTGGGGGCAAGCATTTGTGGATCAGTGACGGGGAGTGTTGTTGAAAATGGAGAAATGTAGATGCCATTTTGGTGGTGTGCCAAAGACAGCAACTGCATATTTGGACACAGTTTTACTTACCATGGCAGCTTAGTTATGACAGACATTCAAAGCAACCTCAGGGTTAGTCAGATGGTCTGTGCAATGTCCCCAATGTTTTTTTGATGCTGTGTCTTCCATCGCATGCAGTGGACCTGAGAAGCTGGTGGTGGCTGTCCTTTTACAAAAGACAGCACTTGCAGCATTTGCATAACTTCTCAGATCCTCTGCAAACTGAAGACGCAGCACTGTCTGCCTCTGAATCAGATCCTATGTGTCTTGTGTATCTGTCTCCCCTTTGTGTATCTCTGTCCCCATTTGTTTGTTTGACTCTAATTTTGTATGTGCACCTTTGTCTCTAACCACGAATCTCTGCATTGTGTGCGTCTGTCCTTTCGTTATGTGCCTGTCTCCTTTACCTACTGTATCTTATCATGTCTATCCGCCTACTTTCTACTAGAGATGAGCGGGTTCGGTTCTCAGAGAACCAAATCCTACCGGACTTCACGCTTTCGAGCCCGGATCAGAGTCAGGCTCGGGTTTTCCCGCCTGACTCGGAAACCAGAACGAGTCAAAATGTCATCATCTCGCTTTGGATTCCATATAAGTAGCCGCGCATCCCCGCCATTTTCACTCAGGCATTGGAGAGTGTAGAGAGAGGATGTGTCTCCATTCTCTCAGTGTCCTCAGTGTCCATGTCTTGTGCTGCATTTGTCCAGTCACAGTGGTTGTGTCCTCTTGCTGCCATATGTTCAGTGCTGCTGTATAAGTCCAGTCCAGTGGTGCTGTGTTGTGCTGCATCAGTTCAGTGGTGGTGTATTGTGCTGCATCAGTCCAGTGGTAGTGTCCTGTGCATCAGCCATCAGTCATTCCAGTGACCAGTCACAGTCGTATTCTCTGCTGCCATATGTCCAGTGCTGCTGTATAATAATAACAAGTCCCTTACAGTGTTGCTATGTTGTCCTGCATCAGACCGGTGATAGTGTCCTGTGCATCAGCCATCAGTCATTCCAGTGACCAGGCAGTCACAGTGGTATAGTCTGCTGCCATATGTCCAGTGCTGCTGTATAATAATAACAAGTCCCTTACAGTGTTGCTATGTTGTCCTGCATCAGACCGGTGATAGTGTCCTGTGCATCAGCCATCAGTCATTCCAGTGACCAGGCAGTCACAGTGGTATAGTCTACTGCCATATGTCCAGTGCTGCTGTATAATAATAACAAGTCCCTTACAGTGTTGCTGTGTTGTCCTGCATCAGACCAGTGGTAGTGTCCTGTGCATCAGCCATCAGTCATTCCAGTAACCAGTCACAGTGGTATACTATGCTGCCATATGTCCAGTGCTGCTGTATAATAATAACAAGTCTCTTACCGTGTTGCTGTGTTGTCCTGCATCAGACCAGTGGTAGTGTCCTGTGCGTCAGCAATCAGTCATTCCAGTGACCAGGCAGTCACAGTGGTGTACTCTGCTGCCATATGTCCAGTGCTGCTGTATAATAATAAGTCCCTTACAGTGTTGCTGTGTTGTCCTGCATCAGACCAGTGGTAGTGTCCTGTGCATCAGCCATCAGTCATTCCAGTGACCAGGCAGTCACAGTGGTATACTCTGCTGCCATATGTCCAGTGCTACTGTATAATAATAATAATAATAATAATAATAATAATAACAACAACAACAAGTCCCTTACAGTGTTGCTGTGTTGTCCTGCATCAGACCAGTGGTAGTTTCCTGTGCATCAGCCATCAGTCATTCCATTGACCAGGCAGTCACAGTGCTATACTCTGCTGCCATATGTCCAGTGCTGCTGTATAATAATAGCAACAAGTCCCTTACAGTGTTGCTGTGTTGTCCTGCATCAAACCAGTGGTAGTGTCCTGTGCATCAGCCATCAGTCATTCCAGTGACCAGGCAGTCACAGTAGTATACTCTGCTGCCATATGTCCAGTGCTGCTGTATAATAATAACAAGTCCCTTACAGTGTTGCTGTGTTGTCCTGCATCAGACCAGTGGTAGTGTCCTGTGCAGTCATTCCAGTGTCCTGTGCAGTCATTCCAGTGACCAGTCACAGTGGTATCCTCTGCTGCCAAATGCCCAGTGCTCCTGTGCCGCATATTGTGTTATATAACTCCAGAAAAATAATGGAGAACAAAAATTTGGAGGATAAAATAGGGAAAGATCAAGAACCACTTCCTACATCTTTGCATGAGGTGCTATTTGGGGCCTTTTGTTATATCTGCCCTCCTGTCTGCCACTGCTGTGCCACTCTTAGATGGGCCAATTGTTTGTGTCGCTTGGCTTAGTCTCATACAGCTACCTCATTGCACCTCTTCTACATCTTTGCATAAGGTGCTGTTTGGGGCCTAGTTTTTGAAAAGTGCCATCCTGTCTGACACTGCAGTGCCACTCCTAGATGGGCCAGGTGTTTGTGCCGCACACTTGTGTCGCTTGGCTTAGTCATACAGCAGCCCTGGTGCACCTCTTTTTCTTCTTTGCATCATGTGCTGTTTGGGGCCTTTTTTTTATATCTGCCCTCCTGTCTGACTCTGCAATGCCACTCCTAGATGGGCCAGGTGTTTGTACCGCACACTTGTGTCATTTAGCTTAGTCATACAGCCACCTCGGTGCAACCTTTTGGCCTAAAAACAATATTGTGAGGTGTGGGGTGTTTAGAATAGACTGGAAATTAGTGGAAATAAACGTTATTGAGGATTGATAATACCATAGGATCAAAATTACCCCCAAATTCTGTGATTTTTGCAGTTTTTATGTTTTTTTCAAAAATCATCCAGATCCAAAACCAAAACACGAAAGGGTGGTTTTGGCAAAACCAAGCCAAAACCAAAACACAAAAGTGGAAATAGAACCAAAACCAAAATACAAAAAACGAAAAGTGCCAGCCGCACAGCTCTACTTTCTACAAACACACACTTTTTCGCTGTGCCCCTGACTAACTAGAGATGAGCGCCGGAAATTTTTCGGGTTTTGTGTTTTGGTTTTGGGTTCGGTTCCGCGGCCGTGTTTTGGGTTCGACCGCGTTTTGGCAAAACCTCACCGAATTTTTTTTGTCGGATTCGGGTGTGTTTTGGATTCGGGTGTTTTTTTCCAAAAAACCTAAAAAACAGCTTAAATCAGAGAATTTGGCGGTCATTTTGATCCCAAAGTATTATTAACCTCAAAAACCATAATTTCCACTCATTTTCAGTCTATTCTGAATACCTCACAATATTATTTTTAGTCCTAAAATTTGCACCGAGGTCGCTGTGTGAGTAAGATAAGCGACCCTAGTGGCCGACACAAACACCGGGCCCATCTAGGAGTGGCACTGCAGTGTCACGCAGGATGGCCCTTCCAAAAAACCCTCCCCAAACAGCACATGACGTAAAGAAAAAAAGAGGCGCAATGAGGTAGCTGTGTGAGTAAGATTAGCGACCCTAGTGGCCGACACAAACACCGGGCCCATCTAGGAGTGGCACTGCAGTGTCACGCAGGATGGCCCTTCCAAAAAACCCTCCCCAAACAGCACATGACGCAAAGAAAAAAAGAGGCGCAATGAGGTAGCTGTGTGAGTAAGATTAGCGACCCTAGTGGCCGACACAAACACCGGGCCCATCTAGGAGTGGCACTGCAGTGTCACGCAGGATGTCCCTTCCAAAAAACCCTCCCCAAACAGCACATGACGCAAAGAAAAAAAGAGGCGCAATGAGGTAGCTGTGTGAGTAAGATAAGCGACCCTAGTGGCCGACACAAACACCGGGCCCATCTAGGAGTGTCACTGCAGTGTCACGCAGGATGTCCCTTCCAAAAAACCCTCCCCAAACAGCACATGACGCAAAGAAAAAAAGAGGCGCAATGAGGTAGCTGTGTGAGTAAGATAAGCGACCCTAGTGGCCGACACAAACACCGGGCCCATCTAGGAGTGGCACTGCAGTGTCACGCAGGATGTCCCTTCCAAAAAACCCTCCCCAAACAGCACATGACGCAAAGAAAAAGAAAAGAAAAAAGAGGTGCAAGATGGAATTGTCCTTGGGCCCTCCCACCCACCCTTATGTTGTATAAACAAAACAGGACATGCACACTTTAACCAACCCATCATTTCAGTGACAGGGTCTGCCACACGACTGTGACTGATATGACGGGTTGGTTTGGACCCCCCCCAAAAAAGAAGCAATTAATCTCTCCTTGCACAAACTGGCTCTACAGAGGCAAGATGTCCACCTCATCATCACCCTCCGATATATCACCGTGTACATCCCCCTCCTCACAGATTATCAATTCGTCCCCACTGGAATCCACCATCTCAGCTCCCTGTGTACTTTGTGGAGGCAATTGCTGCTGGTCAAAGTCTCCGCGGAGGAATTGATTATAATTCATTTTAATGAACATCATCTTCTCCACATTTTCTGGATGTAACCTCGTACGCCGATTGCTGACAAGGTGAGCGGCGGCACTAAACACTCTTTCGGAGTACACACTTGTGGGAGGGCAACTTAGGTAGAATAAAGCCAGTTTGTGCAAGGGCCTCCAAATTGCCTCTTTTTCCTGCCAGTATAAGTACGGACTGTGTGACGTGCCTACTTGGATGCGGTCACTCATATAATCCTCCACCATTCTATCAATGTTGAGAGAATCATATGCAGTGACAGTAGACGACATGTCCGTAATCGTTGTCAGGTCCTTCAGTCCGGACCAGATGTCAGCATCAGCAGTCGCTCCAGACTGCCCTGCATCACCGCCAGCGGGTGGGCTCGGAATTCTGAGCCTTTTCCTCGCACCCCCAGTTGCGGGAGAATGTGAAGGAGGAGATGTTGACAGGTCGCGTTCCGCTTGACTTGACAATTTTGTCACCAGCAGGTCTTTCAACCCCAGCAGACTTGTGTCTGCCGGAAAGAGAGATCCAAGGTAGGCTTTAAATCTAGGATCGAGCACGGTGGCCAAAATGTAGTGCTCTGATTTCAACAGATTGACCACCCGTGAATCCTTGTTAAGCGAATTAAGGGCTCCATCCACAAGTCCCACATGCCTAGCGGAATCGCTCCGTGTTAGCTCCTCCTTCAATGTCTCCAGCTTCTTCTGCAAAAGCCTGATGAGGGGAATGACCTGACTCAGGCTGGCAGTGTCTGAACTGACTTCACGTGTGGCAAGTTCAAAGGGCATCAGAACCTTGCACAACGTTGAAATCATTCTCCACTGCGCTTGAGACAGGTGCATTCCACCTACTATATCGTGCTCAATTGTATAGGCTTGAATGGCCTTTTGCTGCTCCTCCAACCTCTGAAGCATATAGAGGGTTGAATTCCACCTCGTTACCAGTGCTAGAGATGAGCGGGTTCGGTTTCTCTGAATCCGAACCCGCCAGAACTTCATGTTTTTTTTCACGGGTCCGAGCGACTCGGATCTTCCCGCCTTGCTCGGTTAACCCGAGCGCGCCCGAACGTCATCATGACGCTGTCGGATTCTCGCGAGGCTCGGATTCTATCGCGAGACTCGGATTCTATATAAGGAGCCGCGCGTCGCCGCCATTTTTCACACGTGCATTGAGATTGATAGGGAGAGGACGTGGCTGGCGTCCTCTCCGTTTAGAATAGATTAGAGAGACACTTGATTTACTAATTTTGGGGAGCATTAGGAGTACTCAGTACAGTGCAGAGTTTTGCTGATAGTGACCACCAGTTTTATTTATAATCCGTTCTCTGCCTGAAAAAAGCGATACACAGCACACAGTGACTCAGTCACATACCATATCTGTGTGCACTGCTCAGGCTCAGGCCAGTGTGCTGCATCATCTATTATCTATATATAATATTATATATATCTGTCTGACTGCTCAGCTCACACAGCTTATAATTGTGGGGGAGACTGGGGAGCACTACTGCAGTGCCAGTTATAGGTTATAGCAGGAGCCAGGAGTACATAATATATATAGTGAGTGACCACCAGACACACAGTGCAGTTTATTTAATATATCCGTTCTCTGCCTGAAAAAAGCGATACACACAGTGACTCAGTCAGTCACATACCATATCTGTGTGCACTGCTCAGGCTCAGGCCAGTGTGCTGCATCATCTATATATATTATATATCTGTCTGACTGCTCAGCTCACACAGCTTATAATTGTGGGGGAGACTGGGGAGCACTACTGCAGTGCCAGTTATAGGTTATAGCAGGAGCCAGGAGTACATAATATTATATTAAAATTAAACAGTGCACACTTTTGCTGCAGGAGTGCCACTGCCAGTGTGACTAGTGACCAGTGACCTGACCACCAGTATATATAATATTAGTAGTATACTATCTCTTCATCAACCAGTCTATATTAGCAGCAGACACAGTACAGTGCGGTAGTTCACAGCTGTGGCTACCTCTGTGTCGGCACTCGGCAGCCCGTCCATAATTGTATATACCACCTAACCGTGGTTTTTTTTTTTCTTTCTTTATACATACATACTAGTTACGAGTATACTATCTCTTTATCAACCAGTCTATATTAGCAGCAGACACAGTACAGTGCGGTAGTTCACGGCTGTGGCTACCTCTGTGTCGGCACTCGGCAGCCCGTCCATAATTGTATATACCACCTAACCGTGGTTTTTTTTTCTTTCTTTATACATACATACATACTAGTTACGAGTATACTATCTCTTTATCAACCAGTCTATATATTAGCAGCAGACACAGTACAGTGCGGTAGTTCACGGCTGTGGCTACCTCTGTGTCGGCACTCGGCAGCCCGTCCATAATTGTATATACCACCTAACCGTGGTTTTTTTTTCTTTCTTTATACATACATACTAGTTACGAGTATACTATCTCTTTATCAACCAGTCTATATATTAGCAGCAGACACAGTACAGTGCGGTAGTTCACGGCTGTGGCTACCTCTGTGTCGGCACTCGGCAGCCCGTCCATAATTGTATATACCACCTAACCGTGGTTTTTTTTTCTTTCTTTATACATACATTCTAGTTACGAGTATACTATCTCTTTATCAACCAGTCTATATTAGCAGCAGACACAGTACAGTGCGGTAGTTCACGGCTGTGGCTACCTCTGTGTCGGCACTCGGCAGCCCGTCCATAATTGTATACTAGTATCCAATCCATCCATCTCCATTGTTTACCTGAGGTGCCTTTTAGTTGTGCCTATTAAAATATGGAGAACAAAAATGTTGAGGTTCCAAAATTAGGGAAAGATCAAGATCCACTTCCACCTCGTGCTGAAGCTGCTGCCACTAGTCATGGCCGAGACAATGAAATGCCAGCAACGTCGTCTGCCAAGGCCGATGCCCAATGTCATAGTACAGAGCATGTCAAATCCAAAACACCAAATATCAGTAAAAAAATTACTCCAAAACCTAAAATAAAATTGTCGGAGGAGAAGCGTAAACTTGCCAATATGCCATTTACCACACGGAGTGGCAAGGAACGGCTGAGGCCCTGGCCTATGTTCATGGCTAGTGGTTCAGCTTCACATGAGGATGGAAGCACTCAGCCTCTCGCTAGAAAAATGAAAAGACTCAAGCTGGCAAAAGCAGCACAGCAAAGAACTGTGCATTCTTCGAAATCCCAAATCCACAAGGAGAGTCCAATTGTGTCGGTTGCGATGCCTGACCTTCCCAACACTGGACGTGAAGAGCATGCGCCTTCCACCATTTGCACGCCCCCTGCAAGTGCTGGAAGGAGCACCCGCAGTCCAGTTCCTGATAGTCAGATTGAAGATGTCAGTGTTGAAGTACACCAGGATGAGGAGGATATGGGTGTTGCTGGCGCTGGGGAGGAAATTGACCAGGAGGATTCTGATGGTGAGGTGGTTTGTTTAAGTCAGGCACCCGGGGAGACACCTGTTGTCCGTGGGAGGAATATAGCCGTTGACATGCCAGGTGAAAATACCAAAAAAATCAGCTCTTCGGTGTGGAGGTATTTCACCAGAAATGCGGACAACAGGTGTCAAGCCGTGTGTTCCCTTTGTCAAGCTGTAATAAGTAGGGGTAAGGATGTTAACCACCTCGGAACATCCTCCCTTATACGTCACCTGCAGCGCATTCATAATAAGTCAGTGACAAGTTCAAAAACTTTGGGTGACAGCGGAAGCAGTCCACTGACCAGTAAATCCCTTCCTCTTGTAACCAAGCTCACGCAAACCACCCCACCAACTCCCTCAGTGTCAATTTCCTCCTTCCCCAGGAATGCCAATAGTCCTGCAGGCCATGTCACTGGCAATTCTGACGAGTCCTCTCCTGCCTGGGATTCCTCCGATGCATCCTTGCGTGTAACGCCTACTGCTGCTGGCGCTGCTGTTGTTGCCGCTGGGAGTCGATGGTCATCCCAGAGGGGAAGTCGTAAGCCCACTTGTACTACTTCCAGTAAGCAATTGACTGTTCAACAGTCCTTTGCGAGGAAGATGAAATATCACAGCAGTCATCCTACTGCAAAGCGGATAACTGAGTCCTTGACAACTATGTTGGTGTTAGACGTGCGTCCGGTATCCGCCGTTAGTTCACAGGGAACTAGACAATTTATTGAGGCAGTGTGCCCCCGTTACCAAATACCATCTAGGTTCCACTTCTCTAGGCAGGCGATACCGAGAATGTACACGGACGTCAGAAAAAGACTCACCAGTGTCCTAAAAAATGCAGTTGTACCCAATGTCCACTTAACCACGGACATGTGGACAAGTGGAGCAGGGCAGGGTCAGGACTATATGACTGTGACAGCCCACTGGGTAGATGTATGGACTCCCGCCGCAAGAACAGCAGCGGCGGCACCAGTAGCAGCATCTCGCAAACGCCAACTCTTTCCTAGGCAGGCTACGCTTTGTATCACCGCTTTCCAGAATACGCACACAGCTGAAAACCTCTTACGGCAACTGAGGAAGATCATCGCGGAATGGCTTACCCCAATTGGACTCTCCTGTGGATTTGTGGCATCGGACAACGCCAGCAATATTGTGTGTGCATTAAATATGGGCAAATTCCAGCACGTCCCATGTTTTGCACATACCTTGAATTTGGTGGTGCAGAATTTTTAAAAAAACGACAGGGGCGTGCAAGAGATGCTGTCGGTGGCCAGAAGAATTGCGGGACACTTTCGGCGTACAGGCACCACGTACAGAAGACTGGAGCACCACCAAAAACTACTGAACCTGCCCTGCCATCATCTGAAGCAAGAAGTGGTAACGAGGTGGAATTCAACCCTCTATATGCTTCAGAGGTTGGAGGAGCAGCAAAAGGCCATTCAAGCCTATACAATTGAGCACGATATAGTAGGTGGAATGCACCTGTCTCAAGTGCAGTGGAGAATGATTTCAACGTTGTGCAAGGTTCTGATGCCCTTTGAACTTGCCACACGTGAAGTCAGTTCAGACACTGCCAGCCTGAGTCAGGTCATTCCCCTCATCAGGCTTTTGCAGAAGAAGCTGGAGGCATTGAAGAAGGAGCTAAAAGGGAGCGATTCCGCTAGGCATGTGGGACTTGTGGATGCAGCCCTTAATTCGCTTAACAAGGATTCACGGGTGGTCAATCTGTTGAAATCAGAGCACTACATTTTGGCCACCGTGCTCGATCCTAGATTTAAAGCCTACCTTGGATCTCTCTTTCCGGCAGACACAGGTCTGCTGGGGTTGAAAGACCTGCTGGTGACAAAATTGTCAAGTCAAGCGGAACGCGACCTGTCAACATCTCCTCCTTCACATTCTCCCGCAACTGGGGGTGCGAGGAAAAGGCTCAGAATTCCGAGCCCACCCGCTGGCAGTGATGCAGGGCAGTCTGGAGCGACTGCTGATGCTGACATCTGGTCCGGACTGAAGGACCTGACAACGATTACGGACATGTCGTCTACTGTCACTGCATATGATTCTCTCAACATTGATAGAATGGTGGAGGATTATATGAGTGACCGCATCCAAGTAGGCACGTCACACAGTCCGTACTTATACTGGCAGGAAAAAGAGGCAATTTGGAGGCCCTTGCACAAACTGGCTTTATTCTACCTAAGTTGCCCTCCCACAAGTGTGTACTCCGAAAGAGTGTTTAGTGCCGCCGCTCACCTTGTCAGCAATCGGCGTACGAGGTTACATCCAGAAAATGTGGAGAAGATGATGTTCATTAAAATGAATTATAATCAATTCCTCCGCGGAGACATTGACCAGCAGCAATTGCCTCCACAAAGTACACAGGGAGCTGAGATGGTGGATTCCAGTGGGGACGAATTGATAATCTGTGAGGAGGGGGATGTACACGGTGATATATCGGAGGGTGAAGATGAGGTGGACATCTTGCCTCTGTAGAGCCAGTTTGTGCAAGGAGAGATTAATTGCTTCTTTTTTGGGGGGGGTCCAAACCAACCCGTCATATCAGTCACAGTCGTGTGGCAGACCCTGTCACTGAAATGATGGGTTGGTTAAAGTGTGCATGTCCTGTTTTGTTTATACAACATAAGGGTGGGTGGGAGGGCCCAAGGACAATTCCATCTTGCACCTCTTTTTTCTTTTCTTTTTCTTTGCATCATGTGCTGATTGGGGAGGGTTTTTTGGAAGGGACATCCTGCGTGACACTGCAGTGCCACTCCTAGATGGGCCCGGTGTTTGTGTCGGCCACTAGGGTCGCTAATCTTACTCACACAGTCAGCTACCTCATTGCGCCTCTTTTTTTCTTTGCGTCATGTGCTGTTTGGGGAGGGTTTTTTGGAAGGGACATCCTGCGTGACACTGCAGTGCCACTCCTAGATGGGCCCGGTGTTTGTGTCGGCCACTAGGGTCGCTAATCTTACTCACACAGCTACCTCATTGCGCCTCTTTTTTTCTTTGCGTCATGTGCTGTTTGGGGAGGGTTTTTTGGAAGGGACATCCTGCGTGACACTGCAGTGCCACTCCTAGATGGGCCCGGTGTTTGTGTCGGCCACTAGGGTCGCTTATCTTACTCACACAGCGACCTCGGTGCAAATTTTAGGACTAAAAATAATATTGTGAGGTGTGAGGTATTCAGAATAGACTGAAAATGAGTGGAAATTATGGTTTTTGAGGTTAATAATACTTTGGGATCAAAATGACCCCCAAATTCTATGATTTAAGCTGTTTTTTAGTGTTTTTTGAAAAAAACACCCGAATCCAAAACACACCCGAATCCGGCAAAAAAAATTCGGTGAGGTTTTGCCAAAACGCGTTCGAACCCAAAACACGGCCGCGGAACCGAACCCAAAACCAAAACACAAAACCCGAAAAATTTCAGGCGCTCATCTCTAGTTACCACTTCTTGCTTCAGATGATGGCAGGGCAGGTTCAGTAGTTTTTGGTGGTGCTCCAGTCTTCTGTACGTGGTGCCTGTACGCCGAAAGTGTCCCGCAATTCTTCTGGCCACCGACAGCATCTCTTGCACGCCCCTGTCGTTTTTTAAAAAATTCTGCACCACCAAATTCAAGGTATGTGCAAAACATGGGACGTGCTGGAATTTGCCCATATTTAATGCACACACAATATTGCTGGCGTTGTCCGATGCCACAAATCCACAGGAGAGTCCAATTGGGGTAAGCCATTCCGCGATGATCTTCCTCAGTTGCCGTAAGAGGTTTTCAGCTGTGTGCGTATTCTGGAAAGCGGTGATACAAAGCGTAGCCTGCCTAGGAAAGAGTTGGCGTTTGCGAGATGCTGCTACTGGTGCCGCCGCTGCTGTTCTTGCGGCGGGAGTCCATACATCTACCCAGTGGGCTGTCACAGTCATATAGTCCTGACCCTGCCCTGCTCCACTTGTCCACATGTCCGTGGTTAAGTGGACATTGGGTACAACTGCATTTTTTAGGACACTGGTGAGTCTTTTTCTGACGTCCGTGTACATTCTCGGTATCGCCTGCCTAGAGAAGTGGAACCTAGATGGTATTTGGTAACGGGGGCACACTGCCTCAATAAATTGTCTAGTTCCCTGTGAACTAACGGCGGATACCTGTCAAAGTCAGAAAAATGTCTCAATGCACGTTGCCATATTTGCACCGCACACTGGTCCGTGCTGCGCATGCGTACGCTCTCCCGTGGAAGCGCATACCCGCAATAGCGTGCACTCGCACGCGCAGTATGCGCATTTACGGTAGAGTTTATGTGATCGTAGCGTGCGACTCATTAGTTACAAATGTTCACAATTAATGTAGTTTATAGATCATGATCCCTTTGATAGTTTCTGTAAGTTTGGTTAAAGTACAATGTCCCAGAGCTGAGGAATCCCTCTTTGCATCGTACGAAGGGTCTAACAGGAATCATATTGCAGTGTTTGGTACCCATCGGAAGAGTATTTAATTAGCAATATTCCGGTGTTGGTTTGGAGCGTATTAATCGCTCGTGCGAATAGTTATGGACATAAGAAGTTTATGTCCATTTCTATGATTTGCACATACTCAGGTATGCGGCGGGAAACCCAGTTTCCCACCCACCTGAGCTGTTGGAAATCGTCACAGCCCACCTGTATGAATCACCCTATGACCTTTTGTTATGATGCAGGGCCGAATTCCTTCGGCCAATGGACAATGGGATAGTAGGACTAGGAGATTGCATTGTGTGTGGGGCATAAATAGGCAGGCCGACCACATCCAGCTCTCACTCTCTCATCAACGGTTATCTGCTGATAATCGGGAGCTGGATATCGAGGCGCTGGCGATCATACCCTTTGTGCGTAAGTTCTCTCCATAATCATTGTCTTTCTGCGAGCCAATTTCTCTCTCTCTCTATCTCTCTCTCTCCTCTTTTCTCTTAAATACCTTATAGTATTATAGTATGGTATTGTATTTCATTTAGGTCAGCGTAGTATTGTCTTATTGTATTTATTGTTTAGTTCTGTGGTTAGGAGGTCTCTGTTATATTGTAGCGTATCATATGTACTGTTATCCCCTTTTACAAGTATATTAGATATAATACAGTTAATAGGCTTTGGAAACCTAAACCAGTATCAGTGTATTTACTATAGTGTTAAGTGTTCACTTGAGCGTCGGTGACGCTCAATCAGCTTTGTAGTTAGTCAGGTTACACAAGGTTGCATTTACACCCTGTACTCACATTAAGGTATTCTGTGTGTTTCATCGGTATAAGGTTTAACATAAAGGTATAGTGTTGTGAGCGTCTGCATCGCTGGTGACCTCCTCGTGGTCTCGAGCGTAAGCTACGCCATAGCGAATCATTCCCCTAGACATAACCAATGTGTCCTGTGATCCCTGGGCCGTGAGCGAACGTGACGCCTGAGCGTCTCGCCTACGGCTGAGCGATCGTTACGCAACTAGCGTACCATTACGGTACTTCTTAAGTAAACAGCGTACAGTGTTCTTAGCTTCATAAAGGGTTGTTTATACGACAAAGGAATTTAGCATTGTCAATTGCGGGCTCGTCCGGTCCTTTTCACATCTGCACTAGGTAGATCAGCAGACATTATCCCCCAGCAAAAGGGTGGGAGGTTGTCTCGCAGTTGCTGACGGGATAAGCGTCTGCTTCGCTTAGATAAAGAGTGCTGAAGGAACCCGGTAACCGGAAGTAAGAACAAAACGCTTGTGTCTTTTTAAAACTGTTTATTTTTCTTTTGTCTTGCGTACGCATACATACCTGCATTTCTTTTCACTTGTGTATTTCATTTTTTCGTATATCACTATTCCTGTTTGCCAAATTTTATAGTTGATAGAAAGTGCTAAAAAGAGATTTGCTGTTATTTAATAGTAGAGGTGATAGTTAAAGTATAGAACAAACACACGGTTTGTCTGAGATACAAGGCAGTCAGTGTGGATTGCGGTAGATGATCAGGGATCATTTACATTGATAAAAATATATTGTGTTACGGTGGATCCTTTGCATTGCGTACACGTGTCGCTAACAAAGACTAGCGTACGCAATCCAAAGGCAGACGCACGCAGCGTTCATTACGCAACGTAGCGTCCGGTTACGCTCACGTAGCTCAAGTCACGAAAAAGTTGAATTAGCGCAAAGCGATAATTAGCGCAAGGCGATAATTAACGCACAGCGGTAGATAACGCGAAGCGGTAAATAACGCAAATCTGTTTTTAGAAAATCTGAAATTTAGTTTAACAGATCCTGCTCCTAATTGGTAACACTCTTGGCCTGAAGACAATTTCTGCGCAGAAATAGATATAGAAACAAAGTGTACATGTGTTGAGTGAGTGTGTTTTGTATACAAAAGTTTATATAACTTTAAGGTGGAACCAAAAGGAAAGCCGGGTACTCGTCAAGGGACATACGTGTAAGTGACATATACGGTGGCTAGGGAGGCATCCCTGGTTAAATAATATTTGAGCATTAGAGTATAGCGGACCATAAGGTAACAAGACCAGGAGGTCATAAGGTAAAAAGGTCCGCTATAAAAGTCCAGTGGCACAACGCCTGGGGTGTTGGTGCAGAACCCATATAGGCCATAAGCTCTTGCTGAAGGAATCGCGGCCGGAAACATCGATTCCATTGATCTTTCAGTACATGACAAGTAGTGCTCGTGTACTGAACGATTGGACCGCACGTAATTGTGTGCAGTAGTTAGTGATCTGACCTAATACCATTAGAGTAAAGTGGTCACAAACGCTATTTGTACATTCTGACGTGATTTGTGTAATTTTTTATTTTTGGAAGGGAAGTTCGCTGGTCACTCAGGAACTATCTAACAACCCCACCTTTACTGGAAAGAGTAAGTGTCCTGCGGGTAACCCTCATATGTTCCAGTAAACTGAAGGTTCCATAGGGGCCCTGTATCGAGTACGCCAGCACCACGTCGGTGTGATCAGGTCGTATTGGTCGAGGTGGGCGAGTGAGTGGGGTACTCGGTAAACCGCCACCGCCGGCCTACTGTGGAGTAATTTGGTTGTCTGAAAAGGCTTGCTGAAAACCTTGATACAGAGATCCAAGGAGGACTAAGCAACACCTGCGGACTATGGGGGCCAGTTGCTCAGGTAGGGGGCGATCAACCCTGGTTCAGGTTGATTCTGTGAACCGACCAGTTGGGTCGGCACGATATGTAATGTGTGAAAAATATGGAATTCACACCGAATCTTTATGTGATGAATGGGAGAGAATGACTGTACAAGACAGGGACAAATTCCCAAGAATAGGTAGCTTCAGTCCAGAAGTGTTACAAAATTTAAGGAGGAGGATATGTCTCGTAAAATCAGCAAAGAGACGAATTCAGCATCATGATTATTTACAGTTATGGCACCAGGAAGGTGAGATACAGAGAGGTTTGGCTCTGGCGGCAGGATCTGGGGCAGTCAGGAAGTTGATTGCCACAGCTCCTCCCCCACCATACATTGCAGGAGAAAAGTTGATTGCGGAGAGAAACGCACTGGGTTGTAAAACACAAACTCTTAGTAACACTGTAAATGTTAATGATGTTAACCAAATAACTCATGCAAGTATTAACCCGTGCAAGATGTACCCTGTTTTGAACCTTCCTCAGGAGTGTGATCAAGAAGACGATTCAGCAACAATTTCAGCTCTCTCTCTTGCAGCCACCATAGCAGAGACCACAGTAGGCACAGCGACACCCACGAGATTAGTGAAAGCCCCTAGCGGAGGGATAGGTGAGGTCGTGTCAACGGGTAAGTACGGCACCATGCACTACACTGAAACAATTGTACCACAACAAGCTGTAGAATCTACACAGGAAGAGGCTGTTAGAATTGCTCCTGTAAGGGTAATAGCAGTCCCCAATGGAAAAACAGATGTCTCTGGAGCCACTCCCATAAGGAACATTGCCATGTACACTCCATTTTCCAGAATGGAATTAAGAACAATAGTGTCCGAATTTCCTGACCCCAGGAAGGATTTAGTTGCTAGCCAAAAATACATCAGGGATTTAGGTAACACGGTAGAACCCAACAACAAGGATTGGCAGATACTGCTAAGAGCTTGTTTACCTTCCAATGTTGATGCAACTCAGTTTTTAGCTGATTGTGCATTGGATAAAGATGTACCGCTTACAGACGTGTACAACAAGGATAATGTAAAAAGGATAAATTTACAGCTAAAAGAGTATTTCCCAGCCGTTGTTAAATGGAATAAAATATTTTCCATTAAGCAAAAGGAGTCCGAAACGGCAACAGAATATTTTCACCGGGCACTATTAGAAATGGCAAAGTACACTGGTATAGAAGACATTAAGACCAACCCAAACCATCGGGAAGTAGCAGTATCTGTACTGATGGATGGTTTAAAGGAAACATTAAAGACTAGGGTTCAGACCACGCAACCATGCTGGCGAGGTCTGTCAGTGTCCGGCTTGAGAGAGGCTGCTATTGATCACGACAGAAACATCACTAGGCACAGGGAATCGCAAAGTGATAAGTTGATGTCCGTAAGTATACAGGCGCTGACCACAAGGCAGCCTGCGTATGTACCACCGAATCCTGTGGGTAAGGCAAGTGTAATAACATGTTTTTCTTGTAACAGACCGGGACACTTTGCACGAGAATGTAGAACAAAGAATGTACAAAGATCTTTTCAACCCCCTAGACAACAACACAACACACGACATTGGGAGCAGGGTCCACAGAGGCGGAGTTTTGAGCCACATACAGGGGAAACAAAAAGATATCCCCCAAACAGAGACTGGCATGCCTCTGGTAGCTCCCAGCTAACTCCCTCACAAGTAGTTGCTGCCAGCGGGATTCAGGGAGGTCAGCATACCCAATAGGGGTGTGGCCATACCTGTAATCTGCAGCCAGTTAAGTTGATTGCTAGTCTTGGAAACGAACCAGAAATTGCAATCAATGTAGCTGGTAAGACTTTAAACTTTCTTGTAGACACAGGGGCGGCCAAGTCAGTGATAAATTCGACAGTGGGCATGAGAACCACTGGTAGGACAATTCCAGCCATGGGAGTAACAGGAGTAGTCCAGCACTACCCTGTTAGCAAACCAGCCGAGATTACAATAGGGCCTTTGCATACCAAGCATTCCTTTTTGCTGGCTGCATCTGCACCAACTAATCTCCTGGGAAGAGACTTACTATGTAAAATGGGTTGCGTCATTTATTGTACTCCTGAAGGTGTATTCTTGGACATCCCTGAGAATCACGCTCAGGAAGTACGAGACATGTTAGACTCCCCATCAAAATTAATGTCACACACCATTATGACAAATAGGAACCCATCCCAGGTAGAAGAGATGACATCTCAGATACCAGAGTCGCTTTGGACAAAAGATGGACAGGACACTGGATTAATGGCAAACGTAGCTCCAGTAGTAGTACAAGTAAAAGAAGGTAGGATAGCTCCAAAAATCCCACAGTATCCTCTGAAGCCAGAGGTGGAGTTAGGAGTTTTTCCCGTAATAGAGCGCTTGCTACAACAGGGCATTCTAGTAAGAACGTCCAGCACCGCAAATAGTCCCATCTTCCCTGTTAAAAAGAGTGGGGGGAGGGGTTACAGGCTAGTGCAGGATCTGAGGGGGATTAACAAAATAGTTGAGAGTCAGTTCCCCGTAGTGCCTAATCCAGCTGTCATCCTAATGCAAATTCCTCCCACTGCCAAATTTTTCACTGTTATTGACCTCTGCTCCGCTTTCTTTTCGGTACCTCTGCACCCTGACAGCCAATATTTGTTTGCATTCACATACAGAGGAGTCCAATACACGTGGACTCGGTTACCCCAAGGTTTCATAGATAGTCCAAGTATATTTTCTCAGGCTTTGCATGATTGTTTACAGTCTTTCCAACCAGACAGTGGATCAGTATTGATACAGTATGTGGACGATTTATTACTGTGTTCAGATTCACTGGAGGCATCCCTGAAGGATACGAAACAGCTCCTGTTTCATCTTTCAGACACAGGTCACAAGGTTTCCAAAGACAAGTTGCAATTATGCCAGACTAAGGTAAAATATTTGGGACACTGTCTAACACAAGGACTGAGACACTTGACCGCTGATAGAATCCAAGCCATTAGAGACATGACACTGCCACAAACCCAGCAACAGATCAGGACGTTTTTAGGAATGTGTGGGTATTGCCGTAATTGGATCCCAGGGTTTTCCATATTGGCGCTACCTTTGCAGGAAATGGTCTCCTCAAACAAACCTGATCGGATTTCGCATACAGACGAATCCGAAACAGCATTTGAGAGACTCAAACAGTGCCTAACGCAGGCACCAGCACTAGGTATGCCAGACTATGGGAAACCCTTTGAACTATACGGAACAGAAAGTGCTGGGTGCGCAGCAGGTGTACTAACACAAAAACACGGTGATGCCAGCTGGCCAGTTGCATACTACAGCGCTCAGCTAGATACGGTAGCGCGGTCCCTCCCCACATGCTTGCGTAGCGTTGCAGCGATAGCATTGCTAGTGACAAAAAGCGAAGATGTCGTGCTAGGCCACAACCTCACAATCCATACACCGCATGCGGTATCTGCCTTATTGAATTCTGCCCAAACCAGACACGTCTCATCAGCAAGGTTTACGAGATGGGAATTGGCATTAATGGCCCCCGTAAACATCACCATAAGGAGATGCAGTGCATTAAACCCTGCAACATTTCTCCCAGGTGTGCCTGGTCAGACACAAAGGGTGGGAGGTGAGAGTGATGGGGAAGGAGGATTTAATGCAAAGGAAGATGCACATGATTGTATGGAATATTTGACCCAAAATTTTACCGCAAGGCCTGACATCAGTGACAATCCACTAGAAGATGCAGAACTCACGTTCTACACGGACGGTAGTTGTCACAGACAGTCAGACTCGGGAGACTTGTGTACTGGATACGCAGTCGTAGATGACCAAGACACCATAGAAGCGGAACCGCTAGGCCCACCTCACTCAGCCCAGGTTGCTGAACTGGTCACCCTAACCAGAGCATGTGAATTGGCTAAGGGTAAGTCTGCCAATATCTACACCGATTCTAGATACGCGTTCGGGGTAGTCCATGATTTCGGAGCCCTATGGCGGCTCAGAAATTTCATGACGGCAGCTGGTACACCGATAGCGCATGCAGCTCATATAAAAAGGCTTCTAACAGCGATACAGGAACCCGACAGAGTGGCTGTTATCAAATGTAAAGCACATACATATAGCCAAGACCCAGTATCCCTTGGTAACAGCCGAGCAGACGAAGCTGCAAAGCTTGCAGCTGCTACCCCCACACGGACAGACACCACACAGTTGATGGTATTTAATACCATCAACACACAGAAGTTGTGTGAGATGCAGAATTTGTGTTCCACACAGGAAAGAGCAGTCTGGAGGGCAAAGGGATATGGCCAGGAGTCCTCAGGGCTCTGGACGGATGGACATGGTAAACCAGTGGCCCCCAGGGCATACCTTCCATGTCTGGCTGAAGCAGCTCACGGGCTGACTCATCTAGGCAAGGAGGGGATGTGCAAATTGGTAAGAGCATACTGGTGCGCCCCAGGATTCTCCTCTCATGCGAGTAAAAGAGCAATGTCATGCCTTACCTGTCTGAGAAAGAATATTGGAAAAGCAATACCTACAGAACCATCCCATATCCCACCTGCCGGCGGCCCTTTCCAAGTAATACAAATTGACTTCATTCAATTACCCCCATGTCGAAATTTGAAATATGTACTTGTTTGTATAGATGTTTTCTCGAATTGGGTCGAGGCTTTTCCAGCAGCTACAAATACCGCTATGTTTACAGCTAAGAAAATTGTGCAGGAATTTGTATGTAGATATGGTATCCCTAGAATCATTGAAAGTGATAGGGGTACCCATTTTACAGGTGATGTCTTTCAAGGAATGTGTAAGTTGATGGGAATTGATAGCAAGCTGCACACTCCGTACCGTCCACAGGCGAGTGCGAAGGTCGAAAGAGTGAACAGCACTATTAAAAATAAATTGAGTAAAGTAATGGCAGAGACAGGATTGACGTGGCCAGAAGCTTTACCCATTGTTTTGTATAGCATCAGAACCACTCCCAGGTCCCCTCTTAATCTGTCTCCTTTTGAAATCTTGTTTGGTCGACAACCGCATGTCATGATTAACCCTCAGGATGATTTGAAATGTAACAATGAAGTAACTGTAAAGTACTTGATTAATATGAGTAAGCAGTTGAGGAATCAAAATGATAATCTGAAGTTGGTGATTCCTGATTTACCAGATAGTAATTGTCATGACATTGAACCTGGGGATTATGTAATGATACGAAATTTTCTACGCTCAGGTTGTCTTATTGATAGATGGGAAGGACCATACCAGGTCTTATTGACTAGCACCACAACATTGAAGGTTGCTGAGAGAGAGACTTGGGTCCATTCATCCCACTGCAAGAAGGTTGCTGATCCAGAGAAGTCCCGTGATAAGGAACAGACGGTAGAGGTTGTATCACTGGAGTGTCTGTTCCAGGAGGACTGAGGCGGCACCTGAGCCTTGAAGACCGGAAGCAGTTGTCGACTCCCCTCTCCCTTTTATTGTTTTTCTCCACTTCCCATCCCCTCTCCCTTAAAATTTCTGTTTCCCCCTTCTCAATCTTCTCCATTTCCTCCTCAAAGATGGACTTGCCCAAAGAGACTGTGATCCGGATTTTGATGTTGACCATGATGTTGACCAGAGCAGTCTATTCCGGCGAGAGTACCATAGAGGTCGAGAGAGGTTCTGGAATGGGTTCCGATTATGATGATGGAGGCGTAGTTTTCCAAGATCAACCAATCCAACAAGCAAAGGCGAGTATCAGAAAACGATCCGATAGAAGAAATTGTGATGGATTGTTAGCTGAGGAAAATTGTATCTGTAGGCTCTGTGATAATCTGGTTGAAGATGGATGCATAAAGAAATGCCAATCTAGTTTTAATATCCATATAGACCGGCATCCATTGAGTGACTATCACTCCTTAGTGGGTAACGTGTTAAACCAAACAGATTGTTGGGTATGCTCTCAAGTACCTCAGGGTCACAGTAAATCAGGGCTAGTACCATTTCCTTTAACGTTAGGGGAGGTACTTGAGCTAAGTGGTGGGAGACCGGTGGACCGGAGGTTTAACATCTCCAGCCCTCCTAGTTTGAAGCTCCACCAATACCATGTGGATAGGTCCCTCATATGTTTTAACATCTCCAATCCCAGAAAACCGGGAAATTGGGAAGTGTCATGGAGCAACCTTACCATGACCTTTTCACACAGAGCAGATAGAATGCCTACAGATACAGAGCTCGTACGCCACATAGCCAGTAGAGGAAAATCTTTCCGGTATCGATATACCTTAGGAAATAGGATTACTAAAGTTGGAGAGGTATCACCAGGATACTGTGCACATATCGTACAAACCGATACGTGCATTAGGCAGATGGAAGAATTAGGGTCAGGAGATTTCACCTGGAAGGTTTGTAACATGGTCATGTCCTTCTCCGTCCCATATGTTCTCCCCGATGATGCATATTTCATATGCGGGAGAAAGGCGTACAAGTGGCTTGCCCCAAACTCTGAAGGATTGTGTTATATTGGAAAAGTATTGCCTGAAGTGATGACTGTTACACATGACAAAATGAAGGACATACACCGTGGTGCCCAAGCTCCTTATACTCACACTCATTACGAGCACCGAGTTAAAAGACAACTGTCAGAAAGGTTAGAGCATCCGGCCTCTGATCTTATCCATGAATCCACCGGGATTCAGGTTCTGGTAGCGTTAGATTTCACTCGTACCGCTCGAGGAGTGATGAATTATAGATACATTTCCGCACTCGCCAATTTGTTAGATAATATCACTGAAATGTATGATGACACGTTTAGATACACTGGAAGAGAACTTCAAGCTTACAAAACAGAACTAGTTCAGCATAGGATGGTTCTTAATTATCTTACAGCAGTAACAGGCGGATATTGTGTTACATTGGCAACACAGTACGGCATAAAGTGTTGCACGTATATCACAAATAACACCGAGGATCCGGTAGAGGTCATAGACCAAAAGATGGACGATATTCTCCAACTAAAGTGGGAATTTCGTCGAAAACACAATCTCACCCTTGCTGCTGTAGGTAATGAGCTGACTGGTTGGGTGTCATGGTTGAACCCGCGAAATTGGTTCTCCGGTTTAGGAGATTGGGCTCAAGGAGTCATAATGGATGTTGGAAAGTTTCTACTATGTATCTTGGGTGTCGTTATATCGATTGGATTGATATTTAGATGCGGGCAGGCTTTAATGAGGTGCAAACAAAGTACAAAAGTGATGAGCTTGAGGAGTGAGGAAACTGTAATTAACCTGGATTTGATTTATGACCCAATGCTAGAAACCATGACGTAATGATGTAATGAGTATACGGTCCGTCTTTCACCCATTTCTATGTTTTCCTCCGAGGTACAAAGACCCACGTAGACGAAGGATTTGATGAGCCAAGGGGCCGACAACGGAAAGATGGAAAGAAGAAGAGCAGACGACCTGATATACAAGATTTTGATGGACAATGCCATGGGTACCCCAGTTTCCCTAGGAACTTTAAAATCACGCTAGCCCAACATTTTTTGTAAATCCATGGACGTTGTTTGCTTTACTCACGATTTATGAGCAAAAGCACAAAGAAGAAGACTCCAATCAACCGACACCAATCAAGACCTCAATCGACGAATGTACATTTCCCTGACATAGAATACCATTGCATTTTCCATAAGTGTTCTCTATCTTCATCTCTACAACCCTCAGGTAATGACACACATAGACGATAGGGAATTCAGGCACAGATATCAGCAACCACATACCTCCCCCATTCATGTATCATCAACTAAAATGTACATCCCCATTTTGTTACAACTACAGCCGAAATGAGCTCGGTAAAGTTTGACAGCCCATCCACAGACCTGTACCACAGGATAAGAAGGAATTCAAATGTATACTTCGCAATACCTCGAAGCTTGATTTACCACACGTACGGCACGATGATACATGACCCTCCAAACATGGACTCATACACACATGCTTCTGCTTTCTCACTAGGTCATACCCTCTTCACACCTTCTCCTCTCTCCTCCCCTACCCAACCATGGAAATCAATTAACCCCTGACTTACATTTTTCTCCTTAAATGTTTTGTGGCAGTTATTATTGACTGCCAAAGGGTGGACTGTCAAAGTCAGAAAAATGTCTCAATGCACGTTGCCATATTTGCACCGCACACTGGTCCGTGCTGCGCATGCGTACGCTCTCCCGTGGAAGCGCATACCCGCAATAGCGTGCACTCGCACGCGCAGTATGCGCATTTACGGTAGAGTTTATGTGATCGTAGCGTGCGACTCATTAGTTACAAATGTTCACAATTAATGTAGTTTATAGATCATGATCCCTTTGATAGTTTCTGTAAGTTTGGTTAAAGTACAATGTCCCAGAGCTGAGGAATCCCTCTTTGCATCGTACGAAGGGTCTAACAGGAATCATATTGCAGTGTTTGGTACCCATCGGAAGAGTATTTAATTAGCAATATTCCGGTGTTGGTTTGGAGCGTATTAATCGCTCGTGCGAATAGTTATGGACATAAGAAGTTTATGTCCATTTCTATGATTTGCACATACTCAGGTATGCGGCGGGAAACCCAGTTTCCCACCCACCTGAGCTGTTGGAAATCGTCACAGCCCACCTGTATGAATCACCCTATGACCTTTTGTTATGATGCAGGGCCGAATTCCTTCGGCCAATGGACAATGGGATAGTAGGACTAGGAGATTGCATTGTGTGTGGGGCATAAATAGGCAGGCCGACCACATCCAGCTCTCACTCTCTCATCAACGGTTATCTGCTGATAATCGGGAGCTGGATATCGAGGCGCTGGCGATCATACCCTTTGTGCGTAAGTTCTCTCCATAATCATTGTCTTTCTGCGAGCCAATTTCTCTCTCTCTCTCTCTCTCTATCTCTCTCTCTCCTCTTTTCTCTTAAATACCTTATAGTATTATAGTATGGTATTGTATTTCATTTAGGTCAGCGTAGTATTGTCTTATTGTATTTATTGTTTAGTTCTGTGGTTAGGAGGTCTCTGTTATATTGTAGCGTATCATATGTACTGTTATCCCCTTTTACAAGTATATTAGATATAATACAGTTAATAGGCTTTGGAAACCTAAACCAGTATCAGTGTATTTACTATATAGTGTTAAGTGTTCACTTGAGCGTCGGTGACGCTCAATCAGCTTTGTAGTTAGTCAGGTTACACAAGGTTGCATTTACACCCTGTACTCACATTAAGGTATTCTGTGTGTTTCATCGGTATAAGGTTTAACATAAAGGTATAGTGTTGTGAGCGTCTGCATCGCTGGTGACCTCCTCGTGGTCTCGAGCGTAAGCTACGCCATAGCGAATCATTCCCCTAGACATAACCAATGTGTCCTGTGATCCCTGGGCCGTGAGCGAACGTGACGCCTGAGCGTCTCGCCTACGGCTGAGCGATCGTTACGCAACTAGCGTACCATTACGGTACTTCTTAAGTAAACAGCGTACAGTGTTCTTAGCTTCATAAAGGGTTGTTTATACGACAAAGGAATTTAGCATTGTCATACCGGACGCACGTCTAACACCAACATAGTTGTCAAGGCCTCAGTTATCCGCTTTGCAGCAGGATGACTGCTGTGATATTTCATCTTCCTCGCAAAGGACTGTTGAACAGTCAATTGCTTACTGGAAGTAGTACAAGTGGGCTTACGACTTCCCCTCTGGGATGACCATCGACTCCCAGCAGCAACAACAGCAGCGCCAGCAGCAGTAGGCGTTACACGCAAGGATGCATCGGAGGAATCCCAGGCAGGAGAGGACTCGTCAGAATTGCCAGTGACATTGCCTGCAGGACTATTGGCATTCCTGGGGAAGGAGGAAATTGACACTGAGGGAGTTGGTGGGGTGGTTTGCGTGAGCTTGGTTACAAGAGGAAGGGATTTACTGGTCAGTGGACTGCTTCCGCTGTCACCCAAAGTTTTTGAACTTGTCACTGACTTATTATGAATGCGCTGCAGGTGACGTATAAGGGAGGATGTTCCGAGGTGGTTAACGTCCTTACCCCTACTTATTACAGCTTGACAAAGGGAACACACGGCTTGACACCTGTTGTCCGCATTTCTGGTGAAATACTTCCACACCGAAGAGCTGATTTTTTTGGTATTTTCACCAGGCATGTCAACGGCCATATTCCTACCACGGACAACAGGTGTCTCCCCGGGTGCCTGACTTAAACAAACCACCTCACCATCAGAATCCTCCTGGTCAATTTCCTCCCCAGCGCCAGCAACACCCATATCCTCCTCATCCTGGTGTACTTCAACACTGACATCTTCAATCTGACTATCAGGAACTGGACTGCGGGTGCTCCTTCCATCACTTGCAGGGGGCGTGCAAATGGTGGAAGGCGCATGCTCTTCACGTCCAGTGTTGGGAAGGTCAGGCATCGCAACCGACACAATTGGAGTCGGACTCTCCTTGTGGATTTGGGATTTCGAAGAACGCACAGTTCTTTGCGGTGCTACTGCTTTTGCCAGCTTTAGTCTTTTCATTTTTCTAGCGAGAGGTTGAGTGCTTCCATCCTCATGTGAAGCTGAACCACTAGCCATGAACATAGGCCAGGGCCTCAGCCGTTCCTTGCCACTCCGTGTGGTAAATGGCATATTGGCAATTTTACGCTTCTCCTCCGACAATTTTATTTTAGGTTTTGGAGTCCTTTTTTTACTGATATTTGGTGTTTTGGATTTGACATGCTCTGTACTATGACATTGGGCATCGGCCTTGGCAGACGACGTTGCTGGCATTTCATCGTCTCGGCTATGACTAGTGGCAGCAGCTTCAGCACGAGGTGGAAGTGGATCTTGATCTTTCCCTAATTTTGGAACCTCAACATTTTTGTTCTCCATATTTTAATAGGCACAACTAAAAGGCACCTCAGGTAAACAATGGAGATGGATGGATTGGATACTAGTATACAATTATGGACGGGCTGCCGAGTGCCGACACAGAGGTAGCCACAGCCGTGAACTACCGCACTGTACTGTGTCTGCTGCTAATATATAGACTGGTTGATAAAGAGATAGTATACTCGTAACTAGTATGTATGTATAAAGAAAGAAAAAAAAACCACGGTTAGGTGGTATATACAATTATGGACGGGCTGCCGAGTGCCGACACAGAGGTAGCCACAGCCGTGAACTACCGCACTGTACTGTGTCTGCTGCTAATATAGACTGGTTGATAAAGAGATAGTAAACTCGTAACTAGTATGACTATAAAGAAAGAAAAAAAAACCACGGTTAGGTGGTATATACAATTATGGACGGGCTGCCGAGTGCCGACACAGAGGTAGCCACAGCCGTGAACTACCGCACTGTACTGTGTCTGCTGCTAATATATAGACTGGTTGATAAAGAGATAGTATACTCGTAACTAGTATGTATGTATAAAGAAAGAAAAAAAAACCACGGTTAGGTGGTATATACAATTATGGACGGGCTGCCGAGTGCCGACACAGAGGTAGCCACAGCCGTGAACTACCGCACTGTACTGTGTCTGCTGCTAATATAGACTGGTTGATAAAGAGATAGTATACTCGTAACTAGTATGTATGTATAAAGAAAGAAAAAAAAACCACGGTTAGGTGGTATATACAATTATGGACGGGCTGCCGAGTGCCGACACAGAGGTAGCCACAGCCGTGAACTACCGCACTGTACTGTGTCTGCTGCTAATATAGACTGGTTGATAAAGAGATAGTATACTCGTAACTAGTATGTATGTATAAAGAAAGAAAAAAAAACCACGGTTAGGTGGTATATACAATTATGGACGGGCTGCCGAGTGCCGACACAGAGGTAGCCACAGCCGTGAACTACCGCACTGTACTGTGTCTGCTGCTAATATAGACTGGTTGATAAAGAGATAGTATACTCGTAACTAGTATGACTATAAAGAAAGAAAAAAAAACCACGGTTAGGTGGTATATACAATTATGGACGGGCTGCCGAGTGCCGACACAGAGGTAGCCACAGCCGTGAACTACCGCACTGTACTGTGTCTGCTGCTAATATAGACTGGTTGATAAAGAGATAGTATACTACTAATATTATATATACTGGTGGTCAGGTCACTGGTCACTAGTCACACTGGCAGTGGCACTCCTGCAGCAAAAGTGTGCACTGTTTAATTTTAATATAATATTATGTACTCCTGGCTCCTGCTATAACCTATAACTGGCACTGCAGTGCTCCCCAGTCTCCCCCACAATTATAAGCTGTGTGAGCTGAGCACAGTCAGATATATATATACATTGATGCAGCACACTGGGCTGAGCAGTGCACACAGATATGGTATGTGACTGAGTCACTGTGTGTATCGTTTTTTTCAGGCAGAGAACGGATATATTAAATAAAACAAACAACTGCACTGTCTGGTGGTCACTGTGGTCGTCAGTCACTAAACTCTGCACTCTCTTCTACAGTATCACAGCCTCAGGTCAATCTCTCTCTCTCTCTCTCTCAACCCTAATCTAAATGGAGAGGACGCCAGCCACGTCCTCTCCCTATCAATCTCAATGCACGTGTGAAAATGGCGGCGACGCGCGGCTCCTTATATAGAATCCGAGTCTCGCGATAGAATCCGAGCCTCGCGAGAATCCGACAGCGTCATGATGACGTTCGGGCGCGCTCGGGTTAACCGAGCAAGGCGGGAGGATCCGAGTCTGCTCGGACCCGTGAAAAAAACATGAAGTTCGTGCGGGTTCGGATTCAGAGAAACCGAACCCGCTCATCTCTATGACTAACCACTTTTTTTTTTGCCCTACACCCTCTTTCCATTCTTATTCCACTTCTACTCTCTTCAGCCCTTACCTTCTCCTCCTCTCATCTGAAATTGATGAAGTCCTGATGGCTGCCGAACAGAAGTGACATCAATGAATGAAGGCACAACTGAATCCAATGCCACATAACTTAATAGGTCAGGTAAATCTCATGATTTTAGTATTTTTTGCTGGGGTACAGAATAGAAACCTATTGATACAGTAGGAGTCCAATTCATCTAAATCAAAATACCAATAGTAAATGCAATAATGAGCTTTGGAGACAATTCCAGTTAAATGTTTGACAGTTTTGCTATCAATAGCATAATGTAGACCGCAGAATGCCAACACTGAAGTAATGTATTGAAAGCATTTTTACCATTTGGCATTATAACATAACATACATATCACCAAGCCAATCATGGATTCCACAGTGAAGAGACTTGTACTAAAGTCTAATTTATCACAGAGCAAAAAGCTCTACTACTAAAGAAAATTTATTGATAGGCAGGGAGGCAATGTTAGGGTCTCATAATGTCATAATCCAGCTCTGGTCATAGCACATACTCCATGTGATATCCTTTCTTTTGTGCAGAGCCAACAAGCATGCCAGCAAGACACTGAGGCTGCGGCTTGGTACTGGAGACTGAAGGTTCCACCCCACCCCATCTGATTTTCGGAGAGTGTCTTGTGTTCTTTATAAGGAATGGCTTGTCAATGGGCAGCAATGGGTAACAAGCACCTCAAGCAGAAACCTTCTTGTGGCCCATGAAGGTTATTACAGTGTTCCTAGAGCTTCCAGAGCTAAACCTGAAGTCTCCTACTTAGATGATGGTGAGTTTAAGAAATTAGGCTGATATGTCCCAGCATTACATGCTATTTCTGGTGACTGCAATTTAGTAAATAGTGGATGTTGTGGAGAAAGCTTTATGCAATGTCAGTGAACACCTTACTGACATAGTATTATTGCTATTATTATTATTATTATTATTATTACTACCAATTATTTATATAGCGCTCACATTCACATCAGTCCCTGCCCCAGTGGAGCTTACAATCTACATTATATTTAGTATATTTTTGGATTGTGAGAAGAAACCGGAGAACCCAGAGTAAACCCACGCAAGCACAGGGAGAATATATAAACTCCACACTGGGCCATGTGGGAATCGAACCATGACTTCAGTGTGTTGTGAGGCAGTAATGCTAAACGTTACACCGTCTGTGCTGGTCCCAAATCATACGGTATGTTAGGTTGCAGACACCCGCCAAAAAGTGTAACTCCCCAAAAAACAAAACATTACATTTTTCAATCATGCATGCAAACCTAAGCATACCTTCCTCACTTGGTTTAGTCTTTTCTAACTTGGCAATAAAAGTAAGAGGCTTCCGACACCTCCTTTAATCGCTATACACGTAGAAGCCATTGTAATAGAGTATTACTGTGATTGGCATTCTTCTCTCTGATGCCTTTATGGGCACGTCAGGACAAAACAAACGCTGAGAGAATGGAACATGTGCTGAAAATAATGAAGATAGATGTAATTAAACAAAATGCCAAAAAGTGGGACATCAAAAAGTGGGGTAACTTTATTGTATTTCAGCAGCACAGACAAATAGGATTACTCTGTGTTAACATGTTGATCCATTTTATTACATTTGAGTAAAGGGGACAATTTAATTTAGGATCTCACAATTTCCAAACAGTCTAAACTTTTATCGTTACTTGTGATTGTTAAGGTGAATATTTTTGTTCAAGTTATTATGTAATATGAAGAATGAGATAATGTTCTTTCTAAATAATGGTATAATGTTAATACTCCACTGCATAGGGAACCCTAACTAATTTGCCAGTGGCAGTTATCTATGAAAACCGGTTTTATACAGTATATTACGCTAATCCATATGTCAAGTCAGCTACTCCTTGGCCAGCATCCATTACAGTAAGAATTTAGGTGCATGTGTATGTACAGTATAAATACCCATTTATAATGTGTATCAGAAAAATAGCTGAACACCCACTTCACTTCTGTTGAAGAAAATATTCAGTGTAACGTGTAATTGCTATACTCTTTGGATTAGGGTTTAACAACTATTCAGGAATATTTAGAAGAGAGTTGTCTAAGTGACACCTGCAGCCTTTTATTTGATAGGCGAGAAAATCCAGACAAAGCCAAGATGAGTTTCTATGGCAGCAGAAATAGGCTGCACATGCACCCTGTCTCAAATTGAAATCTGTAGATAAGAAGTACTGTAAAGGGGGGTACTCACGGAGCGATATCCTAAGCAATCTGACTAGATTGCTTAGAATATAAGCCTGATCGCTCCGTGTGTACCCCTTACAGCGATAGCGATGCGCAGCCCTGCGCATCGCTATCGCTGCTGCTAGATTGGCCTGCCCTGCCGCTGGGTGAAGTGAGCGCCCCCCCGTCTCCCCCCGCACGCTCTGCACAGATCGTGCTGTGCTGAGTGGCGGGAGAGATGTGTGCTGAGCGGTTCGCTCAGCACACATCTCTCCCCGCATCGGCCCGTCTATATGGGCCTTAACACTGTGGTCATTTACAGAAAGATGGCATTTTACTATAGTAATATTCTATCTGTTGGTTATGCAATTGCCTGGAGTTCACTATAGCAAATCTAGGCCTATGGCCCAGATTTATTAAGCCTTGGAGAGTGATAAATTGCACAGTGATAAAATACCAACCAATCTGCCATGTTACAGGCTGTGTTTGAAAAATGACAGGAGCTGATTGGTTGGTACTTTATCGCAATTTATCACTCTCCAAGGCTTGATAAATCTTGGCCGTAGGCCGTAGTACTGTGATATCTCACCACACTGTTTCTTTGTAATTGTCACCCAGCTCTCAGGGAGGCAGTAGCATGATGCTGTCCAGTATGTCTCAGTACTTATAGCCATGGGGCTGTGATGGCATTAGGTTGTGAAGGCACATAAGGAGTATACAGTAGGTGAAGAATATGGAATTTATGTGGAGGGAAAAAAGGCAGATCTCTAGAGAGGGGTATCCCCATGTATAACTGTAGTTACTATCAAAATACCTATCATTATACATATAATATAATACAATACACATGGCTATAATATACATATATTACACATATATTAATGAATTATATTTGAAATATTTTTTAGTAATACATTTTTGATGCAACACGATGCATCGCTAAAACTGGTATTGTGTTGTCATAATGCATTTGTGTACACAGACCCACTGCATATTAATAATTTTTTTTGTATTTAATTATTCATTCTACATAACAGCACATATCATTATTTAAAGGGAAGATTTATAGTCAATGACAATGAAATGTAATCACAATAAACACAATTATTTTCTATTCTTGATGTTCAAAGGAGCTGAGCATAGTATCATTACTACACTTCATTGCACATTGGGTTGCAATAAAGTCAGTGCTACCAGATCTCTATTTAAAGTTTCAGTATAAGTTGTACAGTACCTGCATGATTAGGCCTCAGACAGTGGAAGGTGTTTTTGTAGATGTCCGCCCCTCAGATTGCTATTCATCATTATGGCTTTATATGTTGGAGGAATGGTGACATTGGGGCTAGGGTGGAGAAGAGACTCATACTGTATGTCCTGATGTTGGAGGTGAAGCTTGTAGTTGTCTTGCAACCACACTCATGGAAAAAGCTTGTGTCACATGTAAACTGGCATAAGGGAACATTTGTCACAGACCGAAGCACACCAATCAAAAGGGATACTTGAGCAACGCTGGGAAGTGGGATGAGTGGGGGGGGGGGGGGGTTTATTGCAGGATGACTATGACAGGCCATGTTAGCCAACACACTGTTGTCAGCTACGTTTGTCTTAGCGAGGTTGGAGTTTGCATATTCTCCCTATACTTGCGTGGGTTTCCTCTGGGTACTCCTTTTTCCTCCCACAAACCAAAAATATACTGATAGATTAATTTCACAAAAATGAACTTGACAAAAAATAACCTTAGTGTGTGAGTGTACATGTGTTTAGGGCAGACTACATGGGCCAGTGGTTCTTATCTGCTGTCAAAATTCTATACTTCTATGTTAAGTGGGGGAGTTATGGTTTGCCACATACAGAGGGAAGGAGGGGATCAGGGTGATCCAGACCACATTATACAAAAAATATGCTGATGTATGGTGATCTGGAAAATTCAGGGTGCATTTTTACACTTGCAGGTAGTGTTTTCATATCAGAAATCATTTTCATTAGTGCTGTGATCTACATATGTTTCATTTGGGTTTTTGCTGTTATTGAAGAATTGGTATCCACAGATTAACAATTGCTATTAATTAATGTATATTTTTTTTACAAATATTATTGATCACTTTATATGCTAGCACCTGTTCAACGTAATCTTTTCTAAGGTCCTTAGAAATGTCCTTTGATTCAGGCTTGGCATACATTCTCAATCATCTGTGGTGAATACTAGATTTTTGTACTCAAGCCTTTGTATGTTATTTAAATAGGGCAGGACAATCCAAACTTATCTTTCACCCTGTTGATTAAAACTTTTGACTCTAATTATTCTACTGTAATTACCCTTAACTGAACTGATAATCAGAGATGTGCACATAGTTTTTCTGACAAACGGGGTTCATTCAGACCCGATTGCTCGCTAGCAGTTTTTTGCAGCTCAGATAGTCGCCACCTACAGGGGAGTGTATTTTAGCTGTACAAGTGTGCGAACGCACGTGCAGCTGTTCGGTACAACTAAACTTTGTGCAATGTCTGAGTTGCCAGAACTTATTCAGCTGCTGCAATCACTTCAGCCTGTCCGGGGCTGGAAGTGACGTCAGACACCCGCCCTGCAAACGCTTGGACACACCTGCGTTTTTCCAAACACTCCCAGAAAATGGTCAGTTGACACGCCTTCTTCCTGTCAAATTCCTTGCAATCGACTGTGTGAATGGATTCTTTGTAAAACCCATCATACAGCAATGATCCGCTTTGTACCGTGCAACGTGCCTGCGCACTTCGGTGCATACGCATGCACAGTTCTGACCTAATCACAGCGCTGCAAAAAATGCTAGCGAGCGATCAGGTCTGAATTACCCCCAAAAGGGGTAACTCAAAGTTGATTGCAGCAACAAATTTGTTAGCTAATTGGCAAAACCATGTGCACTGCAGGGGAGGGGGGCACATATAACATGTGCAGAGAGAGTTAGATTTGGGTGTGGTGTGTTCAAACTGAAATCTAAATTGCAGTGTAAAAATAAAGCAGCCAGTATTTACCCTGCACAGAAACAAAATAACCCACCCAAATCTAACTGTCTTTGCAAAAGTTATATCTGCCCCCCCTGCAGTGCACATGGTTTGGCCCAACTGCTAACAAATTTGCTGCTGCGATCAACTCTGAATTACCCCCAAAGACATTTAAGGTTGGATCAATTTGATTAATACTGTTCATTAATGTAAACAGTATCTGGTTGATAGTTCTACAGTCAATACGTCAACCCCAAATGTTCAACATGCAAACGGTCGACAGGTTCAAAAGGTTGACAGGTAAAAGTTAGACAGTGATTAAGAACGACAGGTTCAATAGGTTGACAATGTTCGGCACACATATGGTCGTCACAAGTTTTTTTAAATTTTTTTCAACGTTTTCATTATGAGGCACCTTCTCCAAAACGTACCAAGCAAAAAGAGCCTGCATTCCACTAATTTGACTCAGATATCAGATATGGTGAAACATGAATTTAATAACTGCATTACATTAAGATTTTACTGCTAATGGATTTATGGCCTAATTCAGCATGAGTTAAAGCTTAGTGAGAAATCGCAAAACTACAACTCATATCTCTAGCATGCGGGGGCCGCCCAGCACAGGGCAAGGCTGCCCCGCTTGCTGGGTTCCCCCCTCCGCTAAAATGTGAGTGCATCGCTATACAGCAATGTTCTCGCATCTTAAGGATTGCCCCGTGCCTATGAGGCCTAGCTATGAAGGTGGTCACTGGGCAGCCATGTTTAGGGTCGCAGCAGCTGCGTGTGGCATCATGTAGCTGCCACGGCCCGCCCCACAAACAGTCCGGACATGCCTCCTTTGTCTGGACTACACCCCCCGAATGGCGCGTCAACACCTACAAAACACTGCATCCATTTTTCTAGCAGGAAGCCATTGGCTAGGTTCTGGCGCTGACATTTCCACTTATAGGACCTCTCTTCATTGGTCTATATTAATTATAATCAGTTTAGCCTGTCTCCATATTTTTTTTATAAATTGCAGGACCATAAGGAGGGCTGTGAGGCCAGTACTGTCGCAAGGGAGTAATGCGGCCACTGCCCCAACCCGAAATCCTCTCCTGTCACCATAAAAACTATAGGGCACCAACTGCAGTGCATTTTATGCTACAGTGTGCCCAGTGCTTAAAGTAGTCTTAGAGAGGTGATGGAACTAACCCCCCCCCCCCGGCACCTGCGCAAAAAAGGGGTGTGGTCAAATTACACCGCACAGTAGCACAATCTTATTCACATTACACCACATAGTAGTTTTCCTTATTCCTATTATGACATACAGTAGTGCCTCTTTTACACAATGCCCACATTAGTGACCCTTATACACAATGCCCACAGTAGTAGTACCACTAATACACATAATGACAACAGCAGTAGTGCGCCTTATGTGATGACCACTGTAGTGGTAGTGTCCTGTTATGCACACCAGTGCCAGCAGGAAAGTACTGGTGTCAGAACTGTTATGCACTCCAGTGTCTGCAGGAATGTACTGGTGTTTGAACTGTTATGCAAAACAGATGGACTCACAGACAAACTGGGGGATATGACATAACGTACACAGAAGGTGATAGGGTAACAAAATACACACAAAGTGAACAGAGAAGCCCAGAGGCTAAGGAACTGGGTATCTCCCTTGTATTAGAACTGCTAAGATGGAAAAAGCAAGATGTTGTGTTTTAATACGTAGAGTACCCGAAATGCTGTTGCTAAGGGCAACAGCAAAACCCTAAAGGGTTACCAACGGGTGTGGCAGTAAACTCCTTGGTCAGAGATGGAATGATAGACACAAGGAGAATCTCCACAATCCTAATTCTCACTTGCAGTGCACAGGTTTTAGCTTACTGCCACTAAACTGACCCCTGACACCTAGCACAGTGAGACAGGATTAGACAGGCAAGTCTTAGAATACAGCCGCAAACTTGCTAAGTTCACAGAGTAGTAACAGAACCCCAGCAAGCTAAACGACTGACTCCAGTCTTACTGCTAGGTCTGGATTGGCAGAGTGTAATACCAAATTCCCAGGCCTATTTGCAGTAAGCAACAAACAAATACAAAGCTACACAGTACTGGCTAACGTTCATGAACTGACTAACCAACAAAGATTCAGCAGCATCTGCTTACCCTGAAAAGAGGCCTTATAAAGCAGGTGCTGTCCACGCCCCACTCAGACCTCACAGACTGAGCACAAAAACCAGCACCGGATCCCCTGCCTATAACCACAGAGCCTATAACCACTGCACAGCAAAAGACCCGAACCGGAGTATCAGCTGCGCTCAGGTTACTCCACTAGCACTTGTCTCCCGGTTGCCATGACGACGTGACAGCACAGGGCAGGAGACCCTAACAGTACCCCCCCTCTGACGAGGGGTCAAAGAACCCCTACCACCGGGTTTATCGGGGAACTGCGAGAAGAAAGAGCGTATCAGTCTGGGGGCATGAAGATCACAACTGCGCACCCACGACCGCTCCTCCGGGCCATACCCCTTCCAGTGCACCAAAAATGACAGCCGACCCCGAACCACCTTGGAGTCAAGAATCCTTTCAACAACAAACTCCCTCTGGCCACGTATCAGAAGAGGGGAAGGTCTTCCACTGGTAGAAGGATTACTAATCGTCCGTTTTAAAAGGGAACAATGAAATGTTTTATTGATACCCAAAGAACGGGGCAGATCTAACTGAAATGCCACCGGATTGATAACCCTGGTGATCTTATAAGGGCCGATGAACCGGGGCCCTAACTTATGAGATGGCTGTCTCAACTTCAAATTCTTGGTAGACAACCAGACGAAGTCTCCTAATTTGAAGCTGCAGGGTCTTTTCCGCTTATCAAAAACCCTTTTGGTCACTAATGACACAGACACAAGGGCTTTCTTCACTTTCCGCCAAATACCTCTAAGGACCGAAACCACAGAGGAACCACCAGGCGTGGAGTCCAGGGGGTCAAAAGAATTGGCCTTAGGATGATGCCCATACACACAAAGGAAGGGAGAGATCCCTGTAGCAGAGTGAGCCGCGTTGTTATAGGCAAACTCCGCCATGGACAGATGAGCAACCCAGTCAGTCTGACACTTGGAGACATAACACCTGAGGAACTGCTCCAAGGACTGGTTCACCCTTTCAGTCTGCCCATTAGACTGCGGATGGTAGCCTGACGACAAGCTGACAGAAATCTGGAGATCGGAACAAAATGCCCTCCAGAATTTGGCCACAAACTGGGATCCGCGGTCAGAGACCACATCAAGTGGCAACCCGTGGAGACGCACAACATGCAGCATAAATAATTCAGACAGGCGTCTGGCTGATGGCAGCCCAACCAGTGGAACGAAGTGCGCCATCTTCGAAAACCTGTCAACGACAACCCAGATGGCTGTCATCCCCGAGGATTTGGGCAAGTCCACCACAAAATCCATTGAAATGTGGGTCCATGGCTTAGATGGGATAGAGAGTGGATGTAATGGGCCAACAGGAACCCCTCTAGGAGTCTTATTTCGGGCACAGATGTCACATGCCCGAACCCACTGATCCACATCCTTAGCCACCGAGGGCCACCACACCGCCCTAGATAGCAACTCCCGAGTTCTGGCAATACCCGGGTGACCTGCCGACTTCTTGGCATGGAATTCCAGGAACACTCGCTGTCTTAACCTAGGAGGCACAAACAAAAGACCTACCGGAAGGTCTGGAGGAGCCTGCTCCTGTGCTCTAAGGACTAATGATAAGAGGTCCTGGGTAATGCCCACTTTAATACATGATGGGGAAACAATGGGCAACGGCTCCTCGGTGGTCTCCTGGATTGGAGCAAAACTCCGCGAGAGCGCATCAGCCTTGATGTTTTTTGACCCAGGGCGATATGTTATCAAAAAATTAAAGCGAGCAAAAAACAAAGCCCATCGTGCCTGCCTGGCATTGAGACGCTTCGCTGACTCTAAATATGCCAGATTCTTATGGTCAGTGAGAATTGAGACCACAAACTTAGCCCCCTCAAGCCAGTGTCTCCACTCCTCGAGTGCATCCTTAATAGCCAACAATTCCCGGTTACCCACGTCATAATTCATCTCGGCAGGCGAAAATTTACGGGAAAAGTAAGCACAGGGATGAAGGCGATTATCAGACACTCCCATCTGAGAAAGCACTGCCCCAATACCCATCTCAGAGGCATCCACCTCCACCACAAAAGGACGCTCTGGATCTGGGTGTCGCAGCACCTTGGCCGAAACAAATGCCCTTTTGAGACGGGCAAAAGCCGCTTTAGCCTCACAAGACCAGTGAGCAACATCCGCCCCTTTCTTAGTGAGTGCCACCAAGGGCGCCACTATAGACGAAAATCCAGCGATAAATCGTCTATAAAAATTCGCAAAGCCCAGGAAACGCTGAAGCGCCTTCAAACTAGTGGGCTGCACCCAATCCTGGACTGCCTGTACCTTGGAACCCTCCATTTGGAAACCTTCTGGGGAGATAATATATCCTAGAAATGCGATTTGCTGAACTTCAAATTCGCACTTCTCCAGCTTCGCCCCAAGCCGGTGGTCTCTGAGTTTCTGGAGGACTAAGCGTACATGCTTCCGATGTTCCTCCAGGGAATGGGAGAAGATTAGGATGTCATCTAAGTATACAACTAAGAATCTATCCAAATATTCCCTGAGCACATCATTCATGAAATCCTGGAAGACTGCCGGGGCATTACAGAGCCCAAAAGGCATCACCAAATATTCATAATGCCCTGAGTGGGTATTAAAGGCAGTCTTCCATTCATCCCCCTCTCTTATTCGGATTAGATTGTACGCACCGCGTAGGTCAATCTTAGAAAAAATGGTGGCAGTACGAAGCTGGTCAAACAAGACCGAAATGAGAGGCAGTGGGTATGAGTTTTTAATCGTGATACGGTTCAATTCCCTGAAGTCGATGCAGGGTCACAACGAACCGTCCTTTTTACCCACGAAGAAGAACCCCGACCCAACTGGAGACTGTGAAGGTCTGATAAATCCCTTAGCCAAGTTCTCCTGAATGTACTCTGCCATAGCCTGAGTCTCAGGACGTGACAGGGAGTACAACCTGCTCTTGGGAAGCTTAGCATTTGGCAACAAATCAATGGCACAGTCATAGGGGCGATGGGGAGGTAGTACCTCTGCAACTTTTTTGGAGAACACGTCCGCAAAATCTGCATAACACCCTGGCAATCCTGGCAAACTTAGCTGCGAGAGCCTGACTGGAAGGCTCAAGCAACTCCTGAAACAATCAGTACCCCAACTAAGAATCTCCCCAGAGACCCAGTCAAATTGAGGATTGTGGGCCCTTAACCAGGGTAACCCCAACACCAATGGGGCAAAAGTACAGACAGTCACATAAAAGGACAATTTTTCAGAGTGTGTGGCTCCAATAAACAAAGAAATCTGGCTAGTGCAAGAGGTAATTTTACCTTGGGATAATGGTTCCCCGTTTAACCCACAAATCTCAATTTCCGATGCCAAGGGTACTAAGGGAACAGAGTGTTTCAGGGCGAATTGGCGGTCCATAAAAACCCCGTCGGCCCCACTGTCCACAAAGGCCTCAGTCTTGACAGTTTGACCGAGGATCTTCAAGGTCACCGGAATGATAAAAGTCTTCTTGGGAAATTCTGACTTCTGGCCTGACAGGATATTTCCCATCACCCTCAGGCCCTGTAGTTTTCCGGCTTTTCTGGGCATGATACTTCCACATGACCTTTATTCCCACAGTACAAACACAACCCCTGCTGTCTCCTCCGCGTCTTCTCACGCGAGGAGAGGCGGGTAGCCCCAATCTGCATAGGCTCCTCAGAAAATTCCTCAGAGTCTGAGGTTCCCTTGGGAAGGAAGGAAATCTCAGTCTCCCTTTCAAGCCTACGCTCTCTCAGCCGTCTATCCACCCGGATGGATAACTGCATGAGCTGATCCAAGCTATCAGGCAAGGGATATTGTACCAGTTGGTCCTTTATCTGGTTAGAAAGACCTCTTCGGTACTGGTGTCTCAGGGCTGGGTCATTCCACTGGGTATCATGGGCCAACCTCCGAAACTCCGTACAGTAAACCTCAACTGGCCTTCGCCCTTGCTTAAGGATCGAAATCTGAGCCTCGGCTGAGGCCGTCTTGTCAGGGTCATCATACAACATGCCCAGTGCCGTAAAAAAAGCATCAACACTTTTAAGCGACGGACAGTCAGGCTGCAACCCATATGCCCAGACCTGTGGGTCTCCTTGTAGCAAGGAAATCACTATGCCCACCCGCTGAATCTCCGACCCAGAAGACTGAGGCCTAAGCCGGAAGTATAGCTTGCAGCTCTCCTTGAAACAAAAGAACTGCGAGCGATCTCCAGAAAAACGATCCGGGAGATTTACTTTCGGCTCCTTAACCCCTGCAAGTGCTGCTGCTGCGGGAGCTCCGCCAGCAGCCTGGGAGGTGTGCATTTTAATGGACAAATCATTAAATTGTCGAGTCAGGACCTGCACCTGATCGACCACCTGTTGCAACATATTTTGAGGGGTATGCTCCATATTCCCACAAAATTTCAACAGGAGTATTAGGCTGCTGAATATGTTATGCACACCAGTGCCAGCAGGAAAGTACTGGTGTCAGAACTGTTATGCACTCCAGTGTCTGCAGGAATGTACTGGTGTTTGAACTGTTATGCAAAACAGATGGACTCACAGACATACTGGGGGATATGACATAACGTACACAGAAGGTGATAGGGTAACAAAATACACACAAAGTGAACAGAGAAGCCCAGAGGCTAAGGAACTGGGTATCTCCCTTGTATTAGAACTGCTAAGATGGAAAAAGCAAGATGTTGTGTTTTAATACGTAGAGTACCCGAAATGCTGTTGCTAAGGGCAACAGCAAAACCCTAAAGGGTTACCAACGGGTGTGGCAGTAAACTCCTTGGTCAGAGATGGAATGATAGACACAAGGAGAATCTCCACAATCCTAATTCTCACTTGCAGTGCACAGGTTTTAGCTTACTGCCACTAAACTGACCCCTGACACCTAGCACAGTGAGACAGGATTAGACAGGCAAGTCTTAGAATACAGCCGCAAACTTGCTAAGTTCACAGAGTAGTAACAGAACCCCAGCAAGCTAAACGACTGACTCCAGTCTTACTGCTAGGTCTGGATTGGCAGAGTGTAATACCAAATTCCCAGGCCTATTTGCAGTAAGCAACAAACAAATACAAAGCTACACAGTACTGGCTAACGTTCATGAACTGACTAACCAACAAAGATTCAGCAGCATCTGCTTACCCTGAAAAGAGGCCTTATAAAGCAGGTGCTGTCCACGCCCCACTCAGACCTCACAGACTGTGAGCACAAAAACCAGCACCGGATCCCCTGCCGTGCACAGAGCCTATAACCACTGCACAGCAAAAGACCCGAACCGGAGTATCAGCTGCGCTCAGGTTACTCCACTAGCACTTGTCTCCCGGTTGCCATGACGACGTGGCAGCACAGGGCAGGAGACCCTAACATGTCCCTTATGCAATGCCCACAGTGGTAGTGCCCCTTATGCAGAATACATAGTGGTGCCCCTTATGCAGTGCCCCTTATGCCCCCAGGAGTGATGCCCCTTATGCAGTGCCCCCATTAGTAGTGCCCCCAGTAGTAATGCCTCCTGTTGTACTGCCCCCAGTGGTAATGCCCCTTGTAGTATTGCCTCCATAAGTTATGCCCCCAGTATTAGTGTCCCTCGTAATGCTCACTGTAGTTGTCCCCCAGTGGTAGTATTGCCTGCATTAGTAGTGCCCCTAGTAGTAATGCCTCATGTAGTAGGGCCCTAAGTAATGCCCCCTGTACTAGTGTTCCTAGTAATGCCCCCTGAAGTAGTGCCCCCTGTAGTATTGCCCATTAGTAGTGTCCTCAGTATTACTACCCCCTGTGGTTATTCCACCTAAAGTAGTGCCCCTTACACACACACACAAAAGCCCCCACAATACTTACCTTAAGCTCCGTTCCTGCATCCAACAGGAAGTATTGGAGAGACATTGTGACATCTCTCCCATAGTGCACACTGTGGGAGGCAGAAGCCGGAAGTTAGGAAAGAACTCATGCATCCGGTTGCCGCTGTGGGGAAGGAGCTGGGCACTTGCTGGTAACAAAATCTCAGCGTGCGCCCAGCATTTCCTGTGCACTGGCTGACATTCTAGATTAGGTGGGCCAGAGGAGGTGGAACTGGTTCTGTCTCCAAATGGAACTGACGGAACGCAGTTCTGACCCGTTCTGGCTCACTTTAACCCCTGGATGTGCCTGGCTCCTTCTTTCTGTATATAGGATACCAAACTGGCTCCCACACTATGTGGGGAGAGATGTCATGATGTCTTCCACAGTGCTGTGCAAGGATCTGGCTGTGTAGGAGCATGTTTCTACATATGGGGGGTCATTCTGAGTTGTTCGCTCGCTAGCTGCTTTTAGCAGCATTGCACACGCTAGGCCGCCGCCCTCTGGGAGTGTATCTTAGCTTAGCAGAATAGCGAACGAAAGATTAGCAAAACTGCTACTATATAATTCTTTGCAGTTTCTGAGTAGCTCCAGACCTACTCACAGATTGCGATCAGCTCAGTCCGTTTAGTTCCTGGTTTGTCGTCACAAACACGCCCTGCCACTCCCCCATTTCTCTAGACACTCCTGCGTTTTTCCCTGACACGCCTGCGTTTTTTAGCACACTCCCGGAAAATGCTCAGTTACCACCCAGAAACGTCCCTTTCCTGTCAATCATTCACCGATCAGCAAAGCGACTGAAAAGCGCTGCAGAATCCACAGCAAATCTACTAAGTTTTTAGTTAAATAACTAAGCGCATGCGTCCTGCATACCTTGCGCATGTGCATTTTGCAACAAATCGCAGCATAGCAAAAATCGGTAACAAGCGAACAACTTGGAATGACCCCCTTGGCTTCATATAAAAAAATGAATAATTTATTAATTACCTGCAAATAGAATGTATGCATTCAACATAAAATCAATGACGATGCGAAAGTTCACAAAATGTGTATAGGACACCTCATGGATTTAGGACCATAAAAAGTCAGAGTTACTCTCAGTACCAAGGTTAATTTGTGGTCCCAATAGTAATCCCAGAAATAATGCCCAGCAATGGTAAATGATATTACAAGTTTATGAAGATACTCCAAAAATGTCTGTCTTGAAGAGTCTTTGCAATGAATGCCCAATGGACGGTAAGAGTTAAAAGTCGTAATGGTAGATCCAATATTTTTTATTATGTGGATTCCTTTCTTCAACCCCATGTGCTTGTGTTGAGGGCCTATCTCAGAGTCACCACTTATTTCTTTCAACTTATTCAGTCCATCGAATGGAAGGAGTCTTGTGCCTTCCATACTTTGGATGAAGAACACTTTTATCCCCTCGGTTTTGTAGTGGGATATGGACTTCACACAAGACCATATAGCTTTTCTTTGTGCATGTATCTCTTCATACTCTCCCACAATTATTTTCTGAGTTTGAAAACCAACATGATTGGGGAGGTACTGTAGCTGGAACATGCACCCGGTTTTCTAAGGCTGCTTCAAAGATGATCTTTTCACCATTTGGGATGGGGATCTATCTTCTGCATGACTCTTTGCTTATTCTCTTAATCTCAATACTTTCAACCTGTCTTTCAGCTCTACTTACCACAAACATCATATGGATTTCATGGATGTGACTCAGGAAGCCAATGATTCTGCCATCCTTACTTCTAATGATTTCAAAACGGTTAGTACCCCCAGTTCTATCTGCAGTGTGCGATCCAACCAGAATTTTTGCTGAAAAGATGCCGGCGCATGCGCAGGACCCGTCATGCGTATGCACCCGCATTTTCTGCTGGGGATCTGCAGAAAATGCGATCGCCTCTGCCTGCCAATCAGGCAGAGGCGGTCACGGGGCGGGGGGCTGGGAACGCTCCATTTCAGGGAGGAGATGGAGCATTGTGGTGGCGGGGAAACCCGAATGGTGGGCGGTGCAAATGGGGGCGTATCAGGGGCATGGTCGTGGCTGCTGCATGATGTCACACGCAGCTGCCACGACAGGTAAGATGCCGCCGGGACTCCTGCGGCTGCAGCTAAGCTGCGCCGGCAGTAGTCATCTTTAGTTTTTTGCTGACAAGCAGGAATTGCGAAATGATCGCAATTTCTGCTTGTTGAAGGGGGGGAGGCGCCGGTCAGTATGCTGGGTGGCCTTGCCCAGCGATGGGTGGCCCCCAGCATCTGACCAAAAGGATAGCAAATTCTGCTGATTAGCAGAATTTTCTATCCTTTCTGAATTAGCCCCATTATCAACCTTGGTAGATCAATACTCCCAAGAGCCAACTCCTGTACCTAAGGAGAAATTGCTCTCTTCCTGAAACGTTTCTGGAACAAGCAAATGGGGCAATGGATTCTATTAGAAAAAGACACAACCCTGAGTACATCCTTAAGTGAGCACTAGATGGAGTTAGTCTCTTGGAGAAATCAAACCCGATTTCTAAAAACTAAGAGGAAATGGAATACTAGAGGTTAGGAGTATCGTGTCACGAATAAGAAGATATCTTTTGTGTGCAAATACAAAGAAACAAAGAAAGCCACAAAGAAATTAAAGATATTATCAATAAAAACTATCTTATTTTGAAACAAGATAATATCTATCATCTCCCCAAAACCTTTCATTGTTTATAGGAAAAATTAAAATCCATACTGGCTCCTATCCATTTAAAAATGTCTAAAACATCTAGAGAGACAATTTATTCCACAGAAAAATGGTGATTACCAGTTACATACCCTGCTTTCATCACTGTGGAAAAACATGATGTTCACTGTGTACAAATACAGATGGAGCCAGCATTATCTTTGCTGGCTGAGGCACAGGCGTACACTCCCGGCGTGACTAGGTGATCCGTTTGCCTAGTCACGCCAGGAGTGCACAAGCCGCTTCCCATTCAGAGTATCTCTGTCCAGGCCAATGGATGGAGATGCTCTCCATTAAAATGAATGGGGTACGTCTCTGTCCGGGCGCACGTGCCCGTCCAGACGGAGACGCTCACAGTGACAGGGTGCACCCAGGCGGGTGCGCCTAGTCACACAGGGTGCCAAGATGACGGAGGCTCCATCTGTATTCCTAAAAAAAAACCTACCATTATGACTGTCAATATGGAAAATAATTCTTATACAGAAGGAGCCTCGCTCATCTAGGCTTCCTTGCTGCACCTAGGTGCACCAAGGCTTATTAGCTATTGTTCTCAGCTGCAATACAATACAGAGAGAACAATACATCATTAAGTCATTACAGCAGGGGATTAAGTCAGACTGCCCTGGCTCATCCTATTAAAGGGATAGATGAGGAGGGCTCCATCTGTACATATAAAAGTTTATTCAATTGTGATTCCATTTATGTAATTTATATAATTACCTGTGGTTGCAACCTATGTTATGTACTGTAGGTCGCACTGCAAGACCCTTAAAGAGATGTTATATGGAACACCATTGGAACATAGCCTGTCACATAATTTTCTGAAGAACCAAAATAAGAATCCCAGCTGTTTGAGAATTGTGGGTTTTGAGCAAATCTCTTATACCTCCAGAGTGGGAGATAGATGTAAATAAAAAAGTTCAAGTATGAAAAAAACAAGTGCACACACTGAAGCAACTGATATAGGCCCCTTGGTGTAGTAGGGAATCCAGACAGCATACTGGCATTTGGAATGCCAGTGCCAGGATCTCAACATGTATCAAAATGCCATCGCCAGAATCCTGACTGCTGGCATCCCAAACGTAAGTATGCCGGGGCCCCTTATGGTCAGGCCATGGGAGGGGGTTAGGTTTAGCCTACGGGCGGAGGGTTGGGGTTAGGCTGCTTGGGGGGCTTAGGCTGCCAGGAGGGGGGGATAAGGTTAGACACCCCTGGGGAAGGTAAGGGTTAGACTGCGGGGGTAGGAGGGATAGGTTTAGGCAATCCCGGGGAGTGCTAGGGTTAGGCTGCATGCGTGTATGGGGGGTTAGGGTCAGGCTGCAGCAAGGGATGGTTAGGGAGAACAGGAGGGTTAGCATACTTACCTTCCAGATGTCAGGATCCTGCGTATCAGGTTAGGGAGGGGGTTAGGGTTAGGCACCACCGTGGAGAGTAAGGGATAGGCTGTGGGGTAGGAGGGTTAGGTTTAGGCACCATCAGAGAGGGTTAGGGTTAGGCTGCATGGGTGTGCGTGTGTCTGTGTGTGTGTGTGTGTGTGTGTGTGTGTGTGTGTGTGTGTGGGGGGGGGGGTTAGGGTCAGGCTTCAGGAATGGAGGGTTAAGGGGAGGACAGTAGGGTTAGCATGCTTGCCTTCTAGGTGTCAGGATCCTGAGTGTCGGGCTGATGCTGCTGGTATTCTGATCGCCAGCAGCCCAAGCACAGGATCTCGACACCATTCAGTGTAATAATGTCCCCTTACACTCCCAAACACGTAAACAAAGAAAAATATCCCAAATAGGTCAATCTGCGCCAGGCAAACACAGAATGTCCCAAAATCTTGGCTCTTCAGTGGCCAATGTCCTCCTTGTTGATTTGTAACTCCTATTAACCTTAGGTTCTGCTGGACGTCTCACATAACAAGAAGATTTTTCATAGGGTAGTAGAGCTTGATCAGTAACACATATATTATCAAACAGTTCAAAGTCCCTTACCAGAGAAAGTTGCCTATGTGTTACAGTAGACCCATGCCCATTAGTGGAGAGGGCTAAGCCCTCTTTACAACTGGATCCTCTGGACTTTAACTTCACCTCCACACATTATTCCTCCAGTATCAGAAGACCAGGTCTACTAGATGAAAAAAAAGACATACTGTAAGAGCAATGGTTTACGTAGACAACCAGGCATCCCCAAGTAAAACCGTCCACCAGCTAGGGTGAGTCCCAATACGTCCCCACAGTCCCTCCTCACCAATGCATTTCAATACTAAGATTACCTTCCTCAAGGCAAGATGCTTTGAGGAAGATACTCTTAGTATCGAAACTAATGTAAATTAAAAAAAAAATTGTGATTAGTATAAATCATTTTAATTAAGGGCGCAATATCTTAGATGTGTGATTACAAATATGAATTCCAATTTAATATATTTTATACTGATATTACATAAATTATCTACAGCACCACAAATCAATTGCCAATGAACGCCTAATTATTGTATGCAATCATCTAAAACACAGGGGTCTATTTACTAAGGCTTGGAGAGAGATAAAGTGGAGAGAGATAAAGTACCAGCCAATCAGCTCCTAACTATCACTTTTCAAACACAGCCTGTAAAGTGACGGAGCTGATTGGCTGGTACTTTATCTCATTCCACTTTATCTCTCAAGGCTTAGTAAATAGACCCCTACCTCCCCATAATATGAAGTCGTTGAGGAGTCTAACAATGGAAAATAGAAAGGCTAGAAATTACATTTAAATTTTTTTATTTGAAACCTTCAGGGTAGGCATTATTGTTATTTGCCAAAAATTCAATATAAAGCAGAAACATACTGTACATTATTTTCAATTTCTATCAAAGTTACAGTCCAAAATACGAACATTTTCAAAGGAAAATATCATAAAAAGGTTTAAAAATTAGAACAGAAATGGTACCAAGTATAAGAGTCAACAAGCAAGCATTTTTTTGAATTAGACCCTGGATTTTGGAGAAAAAGGGGCATAACCCTGGTATCCAATAAAAAAGATACCTCATTAATTTACAAAGTGGGAATATCTCAATTTAGCAACTAAATATATACTCTGCAGTACAATTATGGAAAAAAGTTTAGTGCTGTCATCATCTTGTTGACTATTATCCCACTCTCATTAATCAATGTTTGGGGAGTTCACAAAGCATTACATTTACAGTATGTATCACACACAATATTAGATTCACTGAAACATTTGCAGTCAACATAGGCGTAAGTGACAGGTAACACCCTCCGTATTACAAAACTAGGACGAGAACTCACTAATCTTGACATTAAAAGGAATGAATTTAGTAAATATCACACTAGACTCACTGCATATTACCTTATGGGAATAAATATAACACAGCAAACTCACATATTTCTTTCTTCATTAACTCTGTTCTTTTAATTTTGTGTTTTGCTAATCATTATTTGCAGTGTCAATTATGAAACTTTTTTTAATAACAGTAATAAAATTTCTATTGTGACACATATAGTACCAGTTTATGCAATTAAAGTGTTAATATATAGTATATTTCAAGATAAAAATACCAGCGATATAATTTCCTAAGTGCACCTATAAAGGATCTTCCTTTCTTCCCCATCTTTATTTTCCATGCCATAATTTAAATACTGATATATGCAAGCTGCAGGCAGCCCTATTTATCAAGCCTTGGAGAGTGATACATAGTACGGTGATAAAGTACCAACCAATCAGCTCCTAACTGTCATGTTACAGGCTGTGTTTGAGAAATGACAGTTAGGAGCTGGTTGGCTGGTACTTTTTCACCGTACTATTTATCACTCTCCAAAGCTTGATAAATCTGGGCCTAAGTCATATGGATTGGGGAAGGGGTCGTTGAGTTGGATACTGTTAGAACACTAATAGATGTATACAATATGGGCAAATATTACACCCACATGTGCTTATTTAACATATCATTCCAAAATCTTGGACATTAATATACAGTTGTTCCCCACTGCTACAACCGCCTCTACTCTAATAATAAGGAAGGTTTTTCACTATTGGAACATAACTATAGGGATTTGAATTCATTCAGCCACAATAACATCATTGATGTTTGTCACTAATATTGGACAGTACAGTCTGTTAGTCAGTAAGAGTTACAATTCATTCAAAAAGTGACCAGTGGGGTTGAGGTCAGGGATCTGTACAGGGCAGTCAAACTTGTCAAATCACTTTGTAATTTGAGCTTACTATGTTTATAGGGACAGTGTCTTACTGAAACAGGATATGGCCTTCCCCCAACTTTTACCACAAAGTTATAAGCAGAGAGTACCTTAACATGGCATTATAAGTGCTAGCATTCAGCTTTGCCTTCACTGAACCTAAGGAACAGAGGAAAGACATCAATAATAGCCCAAGATCACTATTCCTCTTCAAACATTGCAGTGGGCAGTACACTTTCCTCCAGGAAGCATTCTCCCGGTAACCGCCAAACCCATAATACTAACTTGCCACTGCTCCAGAGTCAATGGCAGTGTGCTTTACCTACTGTAGGCTTTACATACCTTTAAACCGGAACACTAATTAATTGCACTGGTTCTGTGGCTGGCTGACCTCAAGCCTGCATTTCACCTGGTTTTATTCAGCCACAGAACCTGTGTAATCCATTGCATCCCACTCTAGCTGATGATTGGCATAGCGACCTCAGATTTGGGTGTGGTTGATCAGCCTTTGAAATCCAGTCCACTAAACTCCTGATGAACAATCCTAGTGCTGACATAGCTTGTAGAGACAGTTTAGATCTCTGTAGTTAGTTGCAAACTCAGATACATCCTGCAGAGACACAAATTCTCAAAAGCAACTGTGAGAACATTTGTGAGAAATAATGTACAAGTGGCACTATGAGATATCAATCTGTGGGAGCAGGTTATGTTAACTTCATGTTAACAGATTTGTTGTACAGCTAGTCAGTCACTTCCACATATACTATTACATGAGAGGCTGAGACTACACAGTGTCAGACAACAACAAATTAAGTAATGCATTGAGCACAAATAGTTTTACTTACAGAGAGCCACAGCACTCAAGATGGAAGCTCTCGTGGTCACCGTCGATGCTGTAAAGGTTCTTGAAGATCTTGACTTGGTGTTTTATAGCTTACAGCTACAGTAGTAGCACAAGTGTCACAGTAATTTCCCATTTCAAAAATATAAAAAGGTACCGAGATCAAGCATGTTATTAATTATGAATGGTGGGTTCTAAAAACAGGGATGAAAGTGCTTCTCCCATTAATAAACCTGAAGTATACCCCATCCCGCTACATGACAAGACAGCAATTGCAGTAGCTTATGTAGTATACTTTTGGGCAGTATCCATCTATAATAGAGTACACTGCACAGCGCTTTTAACTGAGCCTGATCAGGATCATTGAGGCACTTGTAAGGAAGCAACTATACTGACCAAGGAGATTGGAAAGGCGTTTGGTTGGGATTAGGCAGATGACACAGTCTGCATGATAGAACTTCCCCAAGTTACCCCAATTTGCCAGTAATAATAAAATTAATATTTTAGCACAAATGGTACATGTTTATTTCGCAATTAAAGGTCAATAATATAATAATCACAGTATATCTGTACAAATGTGATATGACAAGTGGAACAGCTACACCAAGCCATGCATCTTTATTTCCTGGCAGTTTATGAATAGTGCACAGTGATATATTCTGAAACCTGAGTATTTTGTCAATTCCTCATATTTCCAGATCTGGCATCTACACATAGCTTTCCCACCACCCCATCCCTTTATTTTACAGTGAAGGCTCCAATCAGAGTCTGACATTTAAGCAAAATTAGTGGTGATGGATGCAACTGTTCCCTTTGGGCTACTGCTGGCAACTGCAATGTACCTAGGGCCTGATTCGGATTTGTATGCAAACCCTATAGTCTGATTCGTCGCTATGGTGATCCAGTGCAGCTGCTTCACGATGCAGCACAGAGATTGAAGATGGTTTATGTACAAATCTGATTGGTGGCGATTGTAATCCATTTCGGAATGCAGCACTCATATCGCAGATGCATGCAGGAGGCATCTATCTCCTACAGACGCATCATGCTACATTTGCATTTTATATGCACCGTATTGCACAGTCACTTCCCTTCGGCTGTACAATACAGTACAAAAACATCAGAATCAGTCCCTTAGAACAATATTGCTCTTAAACCTTGCTGGTTAGTTGATTTAACTAGGAAAATACCCTTACTGCATACTCCTTAGACTCATCACAGTTGCATATTATTCATTGAAACTAATTTTTGTGCCCAAGTAGTGATTTATTACTTTAAAAAATGTTTCCCATCTGAAGAATTCAGATTTTTTTTATGGAATTAAAAATATCATTATACCATTTATATTTTCCATAGTTTATAATAACACAATTACAAAATCAATCACAGCAGCAGAAATAGTTCCTAAGTATAGTATTTAACAATATTTCATTGCTGAACATGTGGAAATGTTACTGAATTCTATCTTCATCTAATAAGAATGAATAATGTGAACCATGAGGATGATGCAGAGTCAACTGAAAATGTTTATTATAACTACTGGAAATAAAATCCCAGTAATATTAATCGGATACAGTTGCTTGCCCATCATAGCCGAAGAATCTCTAGCTGCTGAGCTGATTGGTATATTGTAAATAGATCTTTCTCAAAAAATATTTCTAAAGCCAGAAGGAAAAATAATATTTGTTTATGTAGCTATCCTGGATGTGCACTTGAACTCACAGACTTGTCAACACATGTACAGTTTCTCATTCTCATTTCGATGAACTCCTTGAACATAAGATGTTGTTGTTGGCTTTTGTACAAAAGATACATTTATGCTGGGAATACATTTTGCCAATTTAATACTTCATCTACATTTCAAACAGTTCAATAATGTAATAATCACAGTATATCTGTATACAAGTGTTATGACAAGTGAAGGAAGTGTTAAAGTCTCATTCTTTTATTTTACCTTAGTTAACCCTTTATCTTCCAATGGAATTTTCCTTTCATAGCTGTAAACAATGTGACATTTCTGACCTACACACACAAGTTTTTGTCTGATTCAACTATTTGTTCTTTCTGATCCCTTCTGAATATATTTTCTTATTACTAGTCCTTGTCATGGGGACTACCTATTGGTATTTAAACAATGTTAAAAAGAAAATTGCAGATTCAGAATAAATACAGTGAAGACACAGTGAAAGGTAGTCAACAGAATGCATAGCCGATCAGACAGGGTGTGGTATTGAAAGTCGACAGTAACTAGGTCGACAATGTCTAGGTCGACCACTATTGGTCGACAGTAACTAGGTCGACAGGGTGTCTAGGTCGACAGGGTCTTTAGGTCGACATGTTCTAGGTCGAGAGGTCAAAAGGTCGACATGAGTTTTTAATGTTATTTTGGTGTCGTTTTCTTCGTAGAGTGACGGGGAACCCCAGTTAGTGCACCGCGTCCCCTCGCATGGCTCGCTTCGCTCGCCATGCTTCGGGCATGGTGCCTTTGCTCCGCTACCGCTTCACTCGGCACAGATTACCGTTCCAATCGTAGTCCACCTGGATCGTTAAGTATGAAAAGGTTCAAAAAAAGAAAAAATAACATTAAAAACTCATGTCGACCTTTTGACCTGTCAACCTAGAACATGTCGACCTAAAGACCCTGTCGACCTAGACACCTAGTTACTGTCGACCAATAGTGGTCGACCTAGACATTGTCGACCTAGTTACTGTCGACTTTCAGTCCGGATCCCGATCAGACAAAACAAAAACAAAAACCTGAGAACATATCTGTGAAAAGGAGAAGGGGGTGGCAAAGGGTGGAGAGGGGGAGAGGAAGGGGTCTCCAGGGCTCAAGGGGCTTGCTAGACAAGAGACCATCAAATAGAAAACAATGAAAACTATCAGAACCACCAGCATTAGAAGTACAAGGGAGTGAGGAATTATGAAATGAGTACAAAGGTTTCCATACCTACAGTCATGAAATATTTGAATTCTGTTATGAAGCAGACTGGTAATATATTCCATCAAGGCAGCTTGCCAAACTTGAGCAAGCATAGCATTATAATTGGGGGAGTCTGGTTTCTTCCATTCTCTTGCAATTTGAGAGTGGACCATAGAACAGACATGTTGCACCAGTATCTCAAGTGCCTTAACTGGGTAGCACATAATATAACAAGGGGATCGGTAGGTACTGTACAGCTGAAGCGACACATTCATTTTCACAGCATTAACCCGTACAAATCAAGAAATGTAAAAGGAGTCCCACATGGCAAGGTCTTATTTAATAGAGGTTAGAAGAAAGGAATAATTATATTTACAAGGCTGATTATAGTGTTTCAATATGTTGATTCCAAAGTAAAGAATGGAGGAAGGCCTCCTCTGGAACTCAAAATTAAGTTCCACAAACTTAGCAGCATGTGTGGGATTGTGAAGAACTAATGCTACGGATTTTGAATTGTTGATATTGTATCCAGAAACCTGAACATAACAGTTTGAAAACATAAACAAATTAGGAAGAGAGACTATGGGATTTATTATAGTCAGTAGGACATCATCGGCAAAAAGTGGGATTATTTACGGAAAAGGACCACATGGACCTCCCTTACATCCAAACATCCACAAATCATAGCAGCAAGCTGTTCAAGGCACAAAACATATATCGGTGAGGTAGGTAAGCTTGCAGCCTGCCTTATGCTGTTACTCAACTGGATTACAGAGGAAACAAGTCCATTGGTGATGACAGCTGATGAAGAGCAATGATATAAGGCAAGCACAGCCTCTAAAAAGTTACCATGATGTCCCACTTTTTTCAGGGTTTGAAACATAAAAGGCCAAGAGCACTTATTGAAGGTTTTCTCTGCACCAAGGACCTCATTCAGATGTGGTTGGAGTTGCTGTCACTACTGCCTACAAAAAGGCAGCAATGAAAGCTCTAATATGGTGATCCAGCAGGAGACTTCATGCTCCCTGCGTGCATAACTGATTCGAAGTGCATCCTAGGATTCAACACCATTGGCTGGCTGTGTGACCCATGGGGTCAAGCAAGCCAGCCGTTGAACTTTATATACTAAGGCCAGGAAATCTCCATCCTCTAATGATGACCCTGGCCACTTCCCTCCCCCAAAATGCCAGTCATATGCCTCCATTTTAAGAAATGAATGTCGTTGCCCCTCCCCACCCCCAAATGGCATCAGTCGGTCAATCACTGACAATGTAATTCAGTCATACAGTCTCCGTTGCAGACCCATACTGCACATATGCAATATTAATTCAGAGCATGCACAAAGTATGAAGCATTGGTACTTTGCGGCATGCACTGCAGATCCTTTATTCAGGATCTGAATGAGGGCCCAAGTGCCCCAATCACCAAGTAGATTTTGAAACTGTTGAGGTGAGAGATAAAGTAACAATGCATATGATATTGTCCAGTGCCATATGAATAGAGCTAAACCCCATCTGATAAGGGTCAATTAAATAGGCCATGTGCTCATTCAGCCGCATGGCCTGTACCTTCTCAAAGAAGTATATGTTTGCATTCAAGAGAGAAATAAGCATTTAATTAGAGCAGCTAGCAAGGTGTTTATTGGGTTTGGGAATCACAATGATGTAGGAGCAGTCATAATATAATTTAACAACTATGTCTGCTCCTGAGCAAACGCCTTGTAGTAGGACATGGAGAAACCGTTAGGACCAGCGACTTCAACAACTCTTTAATCTTAAGAGTAGCAGACACTTCCTTCTCTGTAAGAGGCCAGTTTAGTCTGAGTATATGAGCATGACTTATGCTAGGCAATTCACATTGATCTAGGAAATTGTGGATAGCAGAAACATCAGAGTTTGGTTAGGGTCAGTCTTACGTGTGTTATAAAGGGAATCATAAAACCTATGAAAGGTTTCATAGGACAAGTTACCAGCAGGATAACTGATAACCACTTTTGACTGAAAGGCCTTCTTAGACCAAAGTTGTTTGGCTAACAGAGAATCTGTCTTATTGCCTTTTTCAAAAAATGTTTGTTTGAGCCTACACTACATTTTCCCCCATTATAGTGATAATTTCAACTCTAATTTTCATGATTTGCTGCATTTTACTAGGGCAATGGGGGCATTTAATGATATATCTCCAAAAGTTGTAGTTGGGAATGAGCAAGGTTAATGTTTGGGACTGCTGATTATTATGGAAAACTAATAATTGCCCCTTGTGCTTCAGCATTATGAGCCTCCCAAATGGTAGAGGGAGAAATGTCTTAAATTACATTAACCTCAAAATAATCTCAGATGTAGAGTGCATTGAAATAGTGTCCCAAAAGTGTGGCAATTTCAACTGCATTTCATAGAGGCACCACGATAGGTGACCCAGGGGGTTTCTGAGGAGATCAAAGGTGGTTGTTATTAAGGAATCATTCAACCAGGAAACACTAATTATATCAGCCTACGTAAGGTAGTGGAGCAAGTGACTACACCCCAAAACAATCTATATGAGAGTGTGAATTGCGAGGAAATGAATAAAATGTATAATCATGTGTCAAGGGGTGGAGCGCTCTCCAGACATCAAAGAGACCAGCCATACAAGCTCCTAGGGATTTCATCCATGCCAGAAAAATGTCCACGTGGACCGTATGTGTAAGGGAACATTCTTCAAATGAAGAAAATCAATAGGGCACTAGGACATACACTGAGACTGGAGCGAGGTAGGTTCAGGGGAAAATTGAGGAAAAATTACTTCACAGAAAGGATAATGGACAAGTGGAATAGCTTACCATCAGTGATGGTAGAGGCTAAGTCAGTAGAACAATTTAAACATGCATGGGATAGACATAAGGATATCCTTACAAAGAAATAAGGATCAACTAAGGTTTGAGAAAAAAATATGGTAAAAAAGGGGCAGACTAGATGGGCCAAGTGGTTATTATTTGCCATCAAATTCTATGTTTCTATGTTTCTATGTAAGGGCAAAAAATATATTTTTTAGTCGGGCCTTAGCTGGGGGTTATTGATTAACAAAAAGACAGTCAATGTTGCCCATAAAAACAAGGTATTGGCCATTAGGGTCTGATTTAAAACCAATGAGCTCAAAGAGGACAGAATTGTGAAAGAGGATAGCTACACCATTTTTCTCAGTTTGGCTAGAGGCATAATATATTGTGGGAAAACAACTAGTGGTCAAGGATGGGTGGGCACTCTGTTCAAAATGGCTACAGCAAAAATACATCACTTTGGAGAGAGGGCAGAGTGCTATAGTGCAGCAAGTGCTTTTGCATGACATCAACCCTTCAGTGTTGAGAAAATGAAATGTAAGAGGCAGGTACAGAGTAAACAAAGCAACGAGATGGTACAAGGGGAGGGAAGGTGGGAACTCTGGTACTGTAGGGAAAGATGGGAGGTAGGTAAGTAAACGCCAATACACAGCTAAAACTATAGTTAGGATTGTAGGGGGGGAGTTAAAAAGGCAATGTAGACAAAACTAAACCTCAAATACAGGAAATGTCTACTAGTGGGGAGCCCAAGAAACATTGTGGGGAAGATACACAACAGGAGATCATGAAAGCTACTGAGTGTTAAAAGAGGAGTGTGCTACTGTGCATAGGGGGTAATTCTGAGTTGATCGCAGCAGCAAGTTTGTTAGCAATTGGGCAAAACCATGTGCACTGCTGGTGGGGCAGATATAACATGTGCAGAGAGAGTTAGATTTGGGTGGGTTATTTTGTTTCTGTGCAGGGTAAATAACTGGCTTCTTTATTTTTACACTGCAATTTAGATTTCAGTTTGAACACACACCACCCAAATCTAACTCTCTCTGCACATGTTATATTTGTCCCCCTGCAGTGCACACGGTTTTGCACAATTGCTAACAAAGTTCCTGCTGCGATCAACTCAGAATTACCCCCATAGTCCAGTATTCCTGTTCATTACAATAGAGGGGTTGTAAAGATGAAGAAAGGGGCAAGAAGTCACAGAAACAATAATATTTTAAAAAATATATTATATTTTACAACCCTAGAGGCAGCCTGTTATCACTGCAGTATTAGGTTGGAATGAGATGGAATATTAATTATTTAAAAATAATTATATTAAACAAAACTATATGAAGAATTCTAAAAACATAAAGATGCATGTAGCAGTCAAATTTAGAAAACTAGTAGATGTAAATGTAACATAATCTGAATTGTCAATAGGATCTTCAAATACGTTTGCTTACATTTTAAAACCAACAGATATCATGCATATATTTCATAGTCAATAAAATAATATTATTAATCAAGTCTTATAGATGCCTTTCTACACAGCTGGTACTTCGTAGATCACAAAGTTTGATGGTGGTATAAATCACAGTATACTTTATGTGTGCATGCTGGTGGACTCTTCATTTGGAATCTATGGCTAATGTGTTTTTTGTTTGTATGTATGTATGTATGTATGTATGTATGTATGTATGTATGTATGTATGTATGTATGTATGTATGGAGAACACAGCATGGTGCTCCTAAGCATATTTAGTGATATGAAGAGAAATGATTATGCAGAATGACATATTTTTATGAAACATAACATGGAAAAAATTGTATTTAGCTACCAAAATAATATTACCCTGAATAAGTTTCTTCTGGTATTATTTATGCGGCTTGTTTTCAGTACAAGGACATTTTTGTAACGTAGGAAATACAATCATTTAAGCTGTCATAACATGAAAACATCCTGTCAGATTCATTTTGTAAACTTTGTGAGATCTCACAACTGCATTGGATGTGGTTCTATGAGTTATTAATGGACCTCTCTATTTAATTGGATCATAAAAATACCAGTAGGAATCATATCACCACTCCATTTCCCTCAATGTTAACAATTTATTCTGTGTTGATTGTAGGATTAAGTTATCCTAGCTTCTAGTCAGTTTAGGTATATTTGCATATCAGCGTGACAACTCTACAGCTTAGCTTTACTTTACCGTAATCCCTCTTTATGTGCAGTGGGATTTACATTCCTTAATGGAATCCTTTGGAATTTTACAACATAAAATTATCTTATAAAGAATAATTCAAGGGTTGAGATTTTTTCAAGTAACGTATATGTGAAATATTACACACCGCCCATTTTCAGTGCATTAAAAATGACATGTTGAAAATTATGTTATTTTAGAAGAAAATGATAGTTGCTAATGCTTTGTTAGGATTCAACCGCAGATCTCTGGGGTATTGACTATTCAGGTTTTACAGAAGTTTTTGCCAAAACACTTAATTTACTGGTATACTGTACTGTACAGTATATTAGGGAGAGCTTTATTATTATAGGAATCAACTTTATGCAAATTTCTATGAATATTAAGTCCTCCTGGGTGGTTTATGCAGATTAGTGCCCCTTTATGAATTCTGGATAATGCTTGGCAATCGACCATTATTCATTCAAAATCATTGATGGTCTATGACCGATGTTGAATTCTTTTACCATTGATAGAGAAGAACCAGATGGTTTCCCGCCAATGCTTTTGGTGATTGGACACAGCCCAGCACCCTAGTTATGACTGGTCCACAGTCACCTGTTTAATACAGCAGTCATTTCTCTGTTGTTTATTGTTTTATGCTATTGAGAGTTGGATACCAATGATTTATTCAACAACTGTGGTACAAAGAGCCACTCTCTATTTATCTATTTTTACAACCATTGCTGGGACTATCTACAGGTTTTCTGTAAACAGTCTAAAACCAGCAAAGCTAACCAACAAAGGTTAACACACAAGCCTCTAGCTGGCCTTACATTTTTATAGGATCCAAGTGTTTAGCACTGTCTATCTATATTAGGAAGAGCTTAATTATTATGGGATTCAACTTTATGCAAATTTCTATGATTATTAAGTCCTCCTGGGTGGTTTATGTAGATTAGTGCCCCTTTATGAATTCTGGGTAATGCTTGTCAATCGACCTTTATTCATTCAAAATCATTAATGTCTATGACCGATGTTGAATTCTTTTACCATTGATAGAGAAGAACCAGATGGTTTCCCGCCATCGATGGTTCAGTGCTACTGATTTTATTCCCCCTCATAGTGTTAGGGCACAGAGCTTAGAAACCTACCGGGCTCCGAGTAGCATGCCATTCATTTTACAGTAAAGCATGGGTCACCATCCATGGTTATCTTACAGACAGTGGTTAAAGTGGGCCGGAATGGGACAAAACGGTGTTCCGTCACCTCTAATTGCAGGCGGAACCAGTTCCGCCTCCGCCCGGCCACAGCATCATGTCCCTGTTCCATTGTAAAGGTGGCAGCGCCGCCAGCCAATCACGGTACGCGGACCGGCTGCAGCACCAATTAGAAGTAGATGAGGCTTTTTTAAAATCTGGCGTGAGCCAATCACGGCTCGCAGACCGCCAGCCAATGAGAAGCTGCCAAGTGGCAGCTTCTCATTAGCTGACGGTCCAGGAGCCGTGAATGGCGCACAGCCGGCGCCAGGTTCAAAGTGCCCTCTCTCCCCCCCTCTGCCGCTGCCACAGCCGCCGGAGTGTGACTGAGCCGCGGGCTGTAACGCCTGATCCCCCCCCCCCCGCAGCCGCCGGAGTTAACTGTTAACTGTGAGGCTGAGCAGCGGCCAGTAATGCCCGTGCCCACTCCCCATCTCCCTGCCAGCGCAGCAGCTTAAATTCCACCCCACCCCTAAGCTTAGTGACCCGCGGCCTGTATTGCCCTCCCCACCTCCACCGGAACGCTGTCTGCAAGTGAATGACGGTCCGAGGCCCTATCCTAACCATGGCACACCCCTGGGCGTCTGGTAGGAGAGTCAACTCGCCCTCCTCATGAAGACCTCCAGGTAACTGCTGCCACAATTCACAGCTCTGGGTGCCCAGTCTTTCTGCTGCTGATATTCTCTCTCTCTCTCTCCATGTCTCTCTCTCTCCCCATGTCACTCTATTTTGCCATGTCTCCCCTTCATCTCTCTCTCTTTTGCCATGTCTCTCTCTCTTGCAATGTCTCTATCTCCATGTCTCTCTCACCCTCTCTTGCCATGTCACTCTTTTTGTCTGTTTTTGCACTTTCAAAACTCTGAGTGTGTATGTATGTACACACACATATATATATATATATATATATATATATATATAGAAAACCCCCTCATAAAATCCTGCGTTTGCCCCTGGAAGGGGCTCTACCTGTCATACTGTGTAAAAGGGGACGCTGTCTGCCGTACTGTGTAAAAGGGGGCTCCGCCTCCCGTACTGTGTAAAAGGGGGACTCTACTATTGTGGGCATTGTGTGTGTAAAGGGCACTAGTATGTGGGGCGGGCAATGTGAATAAGATTGTGCTACTGTGAAGCATTATTTTGAATTGGTGGTACTTTTGTGTGTCCACGCCCCTTCCTTGTGAGGTCACACCCTTTCTGCGACATTGCAGGTGAGGTGAGTTCCCCCACCTCTCCAAGACCACTTTAAGCCCTGCTTACAGATGCTTTTATACCATCAAGGGATGACCCACTAATGGATGTCCCTAGTACTGCCGTAAGCCAAAGACTGACTCTGCATTGGCTGGCTATTGATGGTCAACAACCAACAGTAGATGGTTGTGTCATTGAGAGTGGAGACCCAATGCTTTTCCACTTGGTGATTGGACACAGCCCAGCACCCTAGTTATGACTGGTCCACAGTCACCTGTTTAATACAGCAGTCATTTCTCTGCTGTTTATTGTTTTACACTATTGAGAGAGGGATACCAATGTTTTATTCAACAACTATGGTACAAAGAGCCACTCTTTGTTTATCTATTTTTACAAGCATTGCTGGAACTATCTACAGATCTCCTGTAAACAGTCTTCAACCAGCAAAGCTAACCAACAAAAGGTTAACACACAAGCCTCTAGCTGGCTTTACATTTTTATAGGATCCTAGTGTTGAGCACTGTCTATCTATATTAGGGAGAGCTTTATTATTATGGGAATCAACTTTACACAAATTTCTATGAATATTAAGTCCTCCTGGGTGGTTTATGCAGATTAGTGCCCCTTTATGAATTCTGGGTAATGCTTGGCAATCGTCCATTATTCATTCAAAATCATTGATGGTCTATGACCGATGTTGAATTCTTTTACCATTGATAGAGAAGAACCAGATGGTTTCCTGCCATCGATGGTTCAGTGCTACTGATTTTATTCCCCCTCATAGTGTTAGGGCACAGAGCTTAGAAACCTACCGGGCTCCGAGTAGCATGCAATTCATTTTACAGTAATGCATGGGTCACCATCCATGGTAATCTTACAGATGCTTTTATACCATCAAGGGATGACCCACTAATGGCCATCCCTAGTTCTGCTGTTAGCCAAAGACTGACTCTGTATTGGCTGGCTATTGATGGTCAACAACCAACAGTAGATGGTTGTGTCATTGAGAGTGGAGACCCAATGCTTTTCCACTTGGTGATTGGACACAGCCCAGCATCCTAGTTATGACTGGTCCGCAGTCACCTGTTTAATACAGCAGTCATTTCTCTGCTGTTTATTGTTTTACGCTATTGAGAGTGGGATACCAATGTTTTATTCAACAACTATGGTACAAAGAGCCACTCTTTGTTTATCTATTTTTACAACAATTGCTGGGACTATCTACAGGTCTCCTGTAAACAGTCTTTTTTTTTTAACCATTCAGGTTAGATTTCAGGCAACACTACTATCAAAAGACAGTCACTTCGCCCAAGCCTTGAAATCTGCTCATCATCTGGTTAATAGTCACAAAAATATATATACAACATAAACAAGCAAAGTTGCTTCAGACTTGTTACATATCACAAATCATGATCTCACAACAAAAAAGCACTATACAACTACATAAACCCCCAAAGAAACCCTCCATAATCAATAACTAACCACATGATTCCACTTCTTAGTCTTCCAATACCCCTCTGCATCTGAGCATCCACCACCAGTTTTACAATCATACAAATAACACACATACAACTTACCAAGCACCATTCTAACACAATCACTCACAGCCAAATCCTCTCTCTTATACACACATAAATTCCTAGCATCCCACAACACCTCTTTCACACATGCCATAATTAACCATAACAATCTCGCTTGCACTCTACCACTCGCACCTAGTCCAAACATAACAACCTTCCAAGTCATCATATCAATACCTGCCACTTCCTTACACACACCACCCACTCCCTTCCATACTTTTCTAGCAAACTTACAATTCCAAAATAAATGCAAAATAGACTCAATCCCACCACACCCCTCTCTCGGACACATATACACCCGCACCAAATCACACTTCTTCAGCACCTCACGCACTGGCAAAATCCCATGCATCCCCATCCACACAATGTCTCTTTGCCGATTAGTCATACCTTTCACACTCATATTCTTTCATACCTCAGTCACCTCCACAACATTCAGACAATCAATATTACACATACTCTCTCTATCTTTCAACATCTTCAACACTTTCTGTTTCTCCTTAAAATCAATCATCCTTAGCCCACTCAAACCAAACTTCCTAATAAACTTCTCAATCACACAATACCAACCAGGGCAAACAGAAGCCACAGGCCTCCTCAAATCTCTCTTACACCAACCCAAACCACACAACATCCATCCAGCCATATACCTCATCATACAAGCAGCTTTATTGTCACTCTCAAACATCCTAATCACAGACACAATGCCATTCACCCCCAAAAATACTTCAATATTTGGAAAATCAATCCCACCCTTACCTCTAGTTTTCATCACATTCTCTCTCTTCATCCTCTCCATCTTACATCCCCAAACAAACAAAAACAGCAATCTATTAATCTTCTGCAGATTCCTTGCACTTATTGGAAAAACACAAGACACAAACAATAACAATGGTAAAATCACACTTTTAATCACCAACACCTTTCACGTCGTAGACAACTCACGCAGCTTCCAAAAATTAAATTTCCTAACAATCTTTTCCCCACACTCATCCCAACTCTCTCTTCCTTTCAAATCATCCTCAAACTTAACCCCAAGCACTCTCAATCCCCCTTCCACACACTCCACACCCTCTATCTTAACACTACTATCTCCAAAACATTTAAATTTACTCTTATCCCAATTAACCTTAAACGCAGATGCACTACAAAAGAAACCAATCAACAATTTAGCTCTAGACCACAGGTTCTCAAACTTGGTCCTCAGGACCCCACACAGTGCATGTTTTGCAGGTCTCCTCAGAGAATCGCAAGTGAAATAATTTGCTCCACCTGTGGACCTTTTAAAATGTGTCAGTGGGTAATTAATACACCTGTGCACCTGCTGGGTTACCTGCAAAACATGCACTGTGTGGGGTCCTGAGGACAGAGTTTGAGAACCACTGCTCTAGACAAAGCCGCAACATTCTCACACACAAGCGTTACATCATCCATGTATCCCATCACTTTAAAAACCTTACCCCCACTCCCAGGAATTAAAAAAACCCTCACCACCTTATCCCTCACAATCATCCTCAACAAAGGCTCAATCACACATATAAATAAACACAGGAGACAACAGACACCCTTGCCTAACACCCGATTCAACTGTAACCCTTTCACTCACATTACCATTCACTAACACACTGCTACCAGCACCCACATACAAACTTCTAATCCTCTCCACAAACATACCAGGAAAACCCATTCTCACCAACACATTAAACATAAATTCATGCGACACCCTATCATACGCTTTTTCAAAATCTAATGCTAACACCATACATCTTCTTTCTCCTCATACAATCCTCAATCACATCCCTTAATAACACCAAATTATCTCCTATTCTCCTCCCAGGCACAGCACACACTTGTTCCTCACCCACCACCTGATCCACAACATTCCTCATTCTATCCACAATCACCTTCGCATACAACTTATAGTCCACATTCAACAACGTTATTGGCCTCCAATTGCCCAGTCTCTTCCTATCACCCTTTTTATGAATTAACACAACCACTCCTTCACGCATAGACCCACTCACACAACCATTCTCCCACATATACCTATAAACCTGCATAAGATCCTCCTGAATCACATCCCAAAAAGCAACATAGAATTCCACAGACAAACCATCCATCCCAGGAGTTTTTTTTCCTCCCAGCAGACATCAGAACCTTTCTCACCTCTTCCATACTAAGGGGCCCTATACACTAGCCGATCCGCCGCCGAGCTGCCCGACGGCGGATACGGCCGACGAGCGACCCGGCGGCGGGGGGGCAGTGACGGGGGGAGTGAAGTTTCTTCACTCCCCCCGTCATGCGGCTGCATTGAAGTGCAGGCAAATATGGACGAGATCGTCCATATTGGCCTGCATGCACAGCCGACGGGAGACCAGCGATGAACGAGCGCGGGGCCGCGCATCGTTCATCGCTGGAGTCTCCACACTGAAAGATATGAACGAGTTCTCGTTCATTTATGAACGAGATCGTTCATATCTTTCCAAAAATCGGCCAGTGTGTAGGGCCTATAACATCACACATCAAACATTCCTTCTCATCCTCTCTAACCTTATCACTCAGAACACTTAACACTTCACTCACCATACTATTATCACATTCTCTCCTCTTATACAATTCTCTGTAAAAATCCTCAACTACACCCATCATATCATTACCACTCACCTCTCTCTCATCTTTCCCAATCACACTATTCATATCTTTCCCACCCTGACACACTTTCTTAAAGAAAAACCTCGAACACGTCTCATCCTTCTCCATCTTTTCAACTTTTGCTCTAAACACAAATTCTCTCCCTCTCGCATACATATGTTTCTTCCTAACTTACCTTTCATGCCTAATTTCATCACACACATCCACACCCAAATCCCTCAAACGATACAAATACTGCAACCTCTTGTTAGCATCCTCATACTCTCTCCTTTTCTTCTGAGCCAATCTACATCCCCATTTCTTGAAAAAAACTTTCACTCTTTCTTTCACCCAATCCCACCAACACAAAATATTCTCAAACTCACTCTTCCTACACACACACCTCTCATACATACTCTTAAAACTCTCTCACATCCTCATCTTCCAACAATTTACTATTCAACTTCCATACCCCACGCCCATACCTCACATCCGACTTACCTTCCACAACGAATTGAACATATTCATGGTCTGAGAACCCAACTTTCCTTTGTTTATACCCACTCCCTCCCAAACCCTTCGAAATAAAAAAATAATCTAACCTAGAGGCAGACCTCCCACTATCCGCCCAGTACGTTACTGGCGGCGGTCTTATCTTACATAAATCAACGACATCTGTCAACACAAAATCATCAATCATCTGCTTTAACAGATTTCCCGTAACGTCAGTTTGAGTCACCCCAACCCCAAAACCTATACCCTTATTAATAACACAATTAAAGTCCCCAACTAAGATAATAGGAATCCTTCCTGGAATAAAAAACTTAATCTTCTCAAAAAAGACCTTTCGGTCTTTTTTAACAGCTGGAGCATATAGGTTCATTAATCTGAACCTCCATCCCCTATAAACCAAAATTAACAAAATGCAGCGCCCCGCTTCTATTTCAACAACTTTCTCTACCACCACCTCCCTATTCCTAATCAAAACACCCACCCCATCACTTTTATTACACCTAGACCCAGACCAAACACAATTTTCAAAATTACCCTCCTTTTTCCTTAAAGACCCCTCAAAACCACCCTCCTGCAAACAAATAATATCATCCCCATAGGACCATAACTCATCCAGCACAGCAGATCTTCTAGCCGCACTTTTAATAGGTCTGGAATTTGTAGACCCTATAGCCAATGTGTGGTTGGCTGAAGGGAAAAAACCAGGAGGCATACTTAATCCTGAATCTTAGAGTTCTCTTCATCCAGGACCACCGGATTGGGATACCTCCATCACATCTTTGCCTCCGCCACCTCCTCTTCCTACCCCTAAAAAAGACCCCTCCGGCTGTATTCCAGAATTGGAACTGGTACTCAGGTCCATAGCAAAATCCTCCTTTGTGTAATTAGGCACAGAAACAGCCATACGTGGCTTCTTTTTGCAAGAACCCACACCCTCCTGATCATTCTTGCGCACCAGTTGAGACTCCTCAGAATCAGACAAATTCTCCCTATCCCATCCATAGGCTTCAGATGCCGACTCTGACATGATTTCAGTACTGGCTATTGTCAGCACCCTGCCACTCAAACGCAGGCTGCCAGAGCTGCGGTTAGTGTCCTCATCCCGGATAATATTCACAATGGGACTCTTACTCGCAGCCGCTGCGCTCACACACTGATCTTCAGCGCTCCCACCTGCCACACTCACAGCCGCCAGCGGGCTTTCAAACACCGCAACCCGCACAGACACTTGCAGCTGTTTGCTCTCCACATGCAGCGTCTCCTCTCTGCTCCGGACCTGCGCTCCATTACAGTGCTCCTGTGCACCTGACACAGAAAGAGCACCTGGCGCATTGACGAGCCCCAGGGCAGCCGCAGGCACATCCCTCATCTTTGCCCCATACTGCGCCTGATACTCTGCCGACCCCGGGCAATTCCTACAGGTGTGTCATGCTAGCCCACATAGGTCACAGGTTCTGGGCTCAGGACAATCTCCAGCTATATGTCCCTCTTTTTACATTTCCTGCAGCAAGAGAATTTCTTTTTGCAATCCTCCTGCTTGTGCCCAAAGTCAAAGCACTTTCTACAATACAGGGGTTGCTCCGGATAGAACAGAAAGCCTCTGCTCCCATCCACAGTGAAATTGGCAGGAGGGTGCATGACACCCCCAATCCCCTTCTCATACCTCTTAAAACGCACAAAGAATTTCACTTTGCCATTAAAAATACCAAGCACATTGTTCAGCCTGAAACCCCCCCTAACGTGAGTACAATATCTGTACAGGAACCTCTCAATAAGCTGGACCTCTTGAAAGGGGTTATAGAGGTGAACAGTCACAGGAACCTCCCTATAAGAAAACAACGGAGTGACCTTGATTCCCTCCAATTCTGGAGTTCCCGCTTTTTCCCTTAGCTTCTCAAACACCCTAATACAGGCCTCATAATCTCGAAAGGAAATATCATACAGGCCTTGCTTAGGAAAGTCCTGGATGCAGAAGATTTCAGACTTAATGTCCACGCCAATCACATCAGCCAATAAGTCTTGTCCAACTTCCTTCAAACGAATGGCATCCCTCATCTCAGCAGCAACCTCCAGTCGAATGGTGTTCTTCAACCCTTGAACTGCCACATTGCAGAAAAACAGACGCGCCAATCCCTCCTCTCCAGCTAGGAGACCTAGAAAAAGACCCCCACCACCACACTTAGTCTCGGCCAAAAGGCCAGCAAAGCTAACCACCAAAGGTTAACACACAAACCTCTAATTGGCCTTACATTTTTATAGGATCCTAGTGTTGAGCACTGTCTATCTATATTAGGGAGAGCTTTATTATTATGGGAATCAATTTTATGCAAATTTCTATGAATATTAAGTCCTCCTGGGTGGTTTATGCAGATTATTGCCCCTTTATGAATTCTGGGTAATACTTGGCAATCGATCATTATTCATTCAAAATCATTGATGGTCTATGACCGATGTTGAATTCTTTTACCATTGATAGAGAAGAACGAAATGGTTTCCCACCATCGATGGTTCAGTGCTACTGATTTTATTCCCCCTCATAGTGTTAGGGCACAGAGCTTAGAAACCTATCGGGCTCTGAGTAGCATGCAATTCATTTTACAGTAATGCATGGGTCACCATCCATGGTCATCTTACAGATGCTTTTATACCATCAAGGGATGACCTACTAATGGCCATCCCTGGTTCTGCTGTTAGCCAAAGACTGACTCTGCAGTGGCTGGCTATTGAAAGTCAACAACCAACAGTAGATGGTTGTGTCATTGAGATTGGAGACCCAATGCTTTTCCACTTGGTGATTGGACACAGCTCACCACCCTAGTTATGACTGGTCCACAGTCACATGTTTAATACAGCAGTAATTTCTCTGCTGTTTATTGTTTTATTCAACAAAGAGCCATTCTTTGTTCATCTATTTTTACAACCATTGCTGGGACTATCTACAGGTCTCCTGTAAACCGTCTTTAACCAACAAAGGTTAACACACAAGCCTCTAGCTGGCCTTACATTTTTATAGGATCCCAGTGTTGAGCACTGTCTATCTATATTAGGGAGAGCTTTATTATTATGGGAATCAACTTTATGCAAATTTCTATGAATATTAAGTCCTCCTGGGTGGTTTATGCAGATTAGTGCCCCTTTATGAATTCTGGGTAATGCTTGGCAATCGACCTTTATTCATTCAAAATCATTGATGGTCTATGACCGATGTTGAATTCTTTTACCAGTGATAGAGAAGAACCAGATGGTTTCCCGCCATCGATGGTTCAGTGCTACTGATTTTATTCCCCCTCATAGTGTTAGGGCACAGAGCTTAGAAACCTACCGGGCTCTGATTAGCATGCAATTCATTTTACAGTAATGCATGGGTCACCATCCATGGTTATTTTACAGATGCTTTTATACCATCAAGGGATGACCCACTAATGGACATCCCTAGTTCTGCTGTCAGCCAAAGATTGACTCTGTATTGGCTGGCTATTGATGGTCAACAACCAACAATAGATGGTTGTGTCATTGAGAGTGGAGACCCAATGCTTTTCCACTTGGTGATTGGACACAGCCCAGCACCCTAGTTATGACTGGTCCACAGTCACCTGTTTAATACAGCAGTCATTTCTCTGCTGTTTATTGTTTTATGCTATTGAGAGTGGGATACCAATGTTTTATTCAACAACTATGGTACAAAGAGCCATTCTTTGTTTATCTATTTTTACAACCATTGCTGGGACTATCTACAGGTCTCCTGTAAACAGTCTTAAACCAGCAAAGCTAACCAACAAAGGTTAACGCACGAGCCTCTAGCTGGCCTTACATTTTTATAGGATCCTAGTGTTGAGCACTGTCTATCTACTGTATGTTGTAACAACATTTGATTGCTTGTTAGAATTGCTAAAACTCTGACAAAATTGAATCCCTCAAGGATATGATTTGGCATCTCTTTATGTAAATGTATCATACATACCTATACTGTTAACACCAGTCAACAATTAGACACACAAACCAGTGACAGAATGCCATCCCACTATTTGTTCAGTCCTTCTCCTATCTGCCCAGAAACTGACACTTTGCAGTACAACTCCACTTCTTTTGAGGTCCGCAATTCGAGTTGAGAGTTATTCAGTATATAAAACTATTTTTACATAGGTATTTTGTGATGCTATAGTTACTGAGAAATGATGACCTGATGCCAATTGCTTAAAACATTGTAAATACTGCAGTACTCTTTTTACATTTAAATGCACTATGTACTATCTTGCAAGCAAAATGTAAATTAAACCAATTATGGAAAATCATAAAGGTTAGTTTCTCATTTGTTTAGTAAATTATCTTTTTGATGATTATTTTTTTGTCAGTGATAATTTTTGAATTCGAACATTCCAAATAAGCCAGTAATGAAGTGGTGCGATCACTAGATGCCAGCTGCAGTGGCGGAACTACCGCCAGTGCAAGCAGTGCCTTGCACTGGGGCCCGCCACTGTCCAGGGGCCCAAAGCAGTGCAGCATGTAATGAGTCAAACTGACTCATTACAGGCCGCTGTGTGCTGTGGGCCACTGTCGCCCACAGCACACAGCCGCCCGCCGAGGAGAGGAGCACAGCGGGCATGTGGGAGAAGGAGGAGGAAGGAGGTGGAGGAGGGAACCGCAGCACCGCTGTTTAATTGGTAGAGGCGCTGCTGCTGCTGCTGTCCTTTTCCTTCACCATAGGCTGTTCTCCGACGCTGTGAATGCTGGGAAGTGCATCCCAGCATTCACAGTGGCGGAGAACAGCCTATGGTGAAGGAGAGTTACAGCTGCAGCAGCGCCTCCACCAACTACACAGGGCACGCTGTCTGCCTTAATGTGTAAAAAGGGGGACGCTGTCTGCCGTCATGTGTAAAAAGTGCACGCTGTCTGCCTTAATGTGTAAAAAGGGGGAAGCTGTCTGTCGTAATGTGTAAAAAGAGGACGCTGTCTGCCTTAATGTGTAAAAAGGGGACGCTGTCTGTCCTAATGTGTAAAAAGGGGATGCTGTCTGCCGTAATGTGTAAAAAGGGGAATCTGTCCGATGTAAGGTGTAAAAGTGGCTCTACCTGGTGTAGTGGTGCTACTGTGCGGTGTAATTTGAATAATGGAGACTACTGTGCACCGTTATATGAATTGGTATTATTTTGTGGTCACACCCCTTCCCTACAAAGCCACGCCCCTATATTTTTTGCATGCGTCTGCGGCTCACACTGCCCCTGTTTTTCATAAAGGCTCCAGTGCCATTTCTTGCACACAGTGCTAAAATGTCTAGATACGGCACTGTTGCTAGGTATCCATTTCTCTGGCCCTGAGCAGGTCCCCCTCACCAGATCCTCTCCAGGGGTGAGGGGGTGGACTTGGATGGGATGAGGGGGAAGGGGGCCAAAGCATTTTGTCACACCTGGGCCCACCGCTTGCTAGTTCCGCCACTGGCCATCTGCATAGTCACCAACAAATTAAAGCAATTTTTAGTAACACTGGCAACTGGGCAAGTGTCTATAATAATATTCTGTCTGTATAGACCTTTATGTACTACAAGCACCATCGTTTAATGTTTGCTGTAATTTGTTACATTGTCATTTTTTATTTTTTAATACTTTTAAATACTCCATTATGGCCCTCATTCCGAGTTGTTCGCTCGTTGCTGATTTTCGCTATATTGCGATTAGTCGCTTACTGCGCATGCGCAAGGTTCGCAGAGTGCATGCGGTTAGTTATTTTACACAAAAGTTAGGTATTTTTCTCACGGCATAACGAGGATTTTTCATCGTTCTGGTGATCGTACTGTGATAGAAAGGAAGTGGGTGTTTCTGAGCGGAAACTGGCCGTTTTCTGGGAGTGTGCGAAAAAACACTGGCGTTTCTGGGAAAAACGCGGGAGTGTCTGAAGAAACGGGGGAGTGTCTGGGCGAACACTGGGTGTGTTTGTGACGTCAAACCAGGAACGAAACTGACTGAACTGATCGCAATGGCTGAGTAAGTCTCGAGCTACTCAGAAACTGCTAAGAAATTTCTATTCGCAATTCTGCTAATCTTTCGTTCGCAATTCTGCTATGCTAAGATACACTCCCAGAGGGCGGCGGCTTAGCATGTGCAATGCTGCTAAAAGCAGCTAGCGAGCGAACAACTCGGAATGAGGGCCTATGCTTGTAATAAAACAGACAAATTATAAACACAGATACATAGTCTGCGCGGTTTATCAGTAATGGAAAATACTGACATTTCAAGGGACAAAAATTTCCGAGGCAAATTACATTTCTGAGGCATATTAAAAATGCCCAAAGACTTTTTATTAGAGGGCACTTTTCGTGTTTTGTGTTTTGGTTTTCATTCTGGTTCCATGCTCATGTTTTGGATCTGGGTTGGTTTTTGCCAAACCCACCCTTTCGAGTTTTGGTAAAAACAGCTAAAATCACAGAATTTTGGGGTAATTTTGATCCTACGTTATTAGTAACCTCAATAACATTCATTTCCACTCATTTCCAGTCTATTCTGAACACCTCACACCGAGGTGGCTGGATGACTAAGCTAAGCGACACAAGTGTGCGGCACAAATGCCTGGCCCATCTAAGAGTGGCACTGCAGTGGGAGACAGGATGGCAGATTTAAAAAATAGGCCCCAAACAGCACATCATGCAAAGAAGAAAAGAGTTGCAATGAGGTAGCTGTATGACTAAGCTAAGCGACACAAGTGTGCGGCACAAACACCTGGCCTATCTAGGAGTGGCATTGCCGTTGCAGACAGGATGGCACTTAAAAAAACTAGGCCTCAAAACAGCACATCATGCAAAGAAGAAAAAGAGGTGCAATGAGGTAGCTGTATGACTAAGCTAACTGACACAAGTGTGCGGCACAAACAACATGGGACGTGCTGGAATTTGCCCAGATGTAATACATGCACAATATTGGTGGCACAGGACAGCCTAAACCACACACACACATGGCAAAGCCTGTAAAATTATTTTGGATAATAATAACCCTTTTATTTGGAGCTATTATAATAATATGCAGCACAGGCGAGCGTACCCCTACACCACACAGGGCAAACCCTGTAAAAAGTTTTTGGATAATAATATAAGTAATGTATATAACCCTTTTATTTGGAGTAAATAATATATAGCACAGGACACCACCACTGGACTTATGGCAGCACAAGACACCACCACTGGACTGATGCAGCACAAGACAGCACCACTGGACTGGACTTATACGGTAGTACCCCTGGACTTATACGGCAGTACCCCTGGAATTGTACAGCAGTGTCAGACAGGATGGCACTTTAAAAAACTAGTCCCCATACAGCACATGATGCACAGAAGAAAAAGAGTTGCAAGATGGAATTGTCCTTGGGCCCTCCCACCCTCCCACCCTTATATTGTATAAACAGGACATGCACACTTTAACAAACCAATCATTTCAGTGACAGGGTCTGCCACACGACTGTGGCTAAAATGTTGGTTTGTTTGGGCCCCCACCAAAAAAGAAGCAATCAATCGTTCCTTGCACAAACTTGCTCTACAGAGACAAGATGTCGACCGCATCCTCCAATTCCTCACCCCTTTTAGTGTGTACGTCCTCCTCCTCACAGAGCATTAATTCGTCCCCACTGGAATCCACCATCACATGTCCCTGTGTACTTTCTGGAAGCATTTGCTGGTAAAGGTCTTCACGGAGGAATTTATAATTCATTTTGACGAACATCATCTTCTCCACATTTTGTGGAAGTAACCTACTAGGCCAATTGCTGACAAGGTTACCAGCTGCACTAAACACTCTTTCTGAGTACACACCAGAGGGGGGGCAACTAAGGTAAAATAAAGCCTGTTTGTGCAAGGGCATCCAAATTGCCTCTTTTTCCTACCAGTATACATACGGACTGTCGGATATGACTACTTGGATGCTGTCACTCACATAATCCTCCACCATTCTTTCAATGATGACAGAATCATATGCAGTGATAGTAGACATGTCAGTAATCATTGGCAGATCCTTCAGTCTGGACCAGATGTCAGCACTCGCTCCTGACTGCCCTGCATCACCACCAGCAGGTGGGATAGGAAATCTTATCCTTTTCCTCGCAGCCCCAGTTGTGTGAGAAAATGAAGGAGGAGCTGCTGACAGGTCACGTTCCACTTGAGTTGACAATTTTCGCACCAGCAGGTCTTTGAACCTCTGCAGACTTGTGTCTCCGAGACAGAGAGAAACAACGTAGGCTTTAAACCTAGGATCGAGCACGGTGACCAAAACGAAGTGCTCTGATTTCAACAGATTGACCACCCTTGAATCCTGGCAAAGAGAATGAAGGGCTCCATCCACAAGTCCCACATACTTTGCAGAATCACTCAGTTTTAGCTCCTCCTTCAATTTCTCCAGCTGCTTCTGCAAAAGCCTGATGGGGAGAATGATCTGACTCAAGCTGGCACTGTCTGAACTGACTTCACATGTGGCAAGTTCGAAGGGTTGGAGAACTTTGCACAAGATGGAAATCATTCTCCACTGTGCTTGAGTCAGGTGCATTCTCCCTCCTTTGCCTATATCGTAGGTGGATGTATACGCTTGAATGGCCTTTTTCTACTCCTCCATCCTCTGAAGCATAAAGAGTGTTGAATTCCACCTCGTTACCACCTCTTGCTTCAGGTGATGGCAGGGCAGGTTCAGGAGTGTTTGTTGGCGCTCCAGTCTTCGGCATGCGGTGGCTGAATGTCGAAATTGGGACGCAATTTTTTTGGCCACTGACAGCATCTCCTGCACGCCCATGTCATTTTTCAAAAAATTCTGCACCACCAATTTAATTGTATGTGCAAAACATGGGACGTGCTGGAATTTGCCCAGACATAATGCACCCACAATATTGGTGGCATTGTCCGATATCACAAATCCCCAGGAGAGTCTAATTGGGGTAAGCCATTGTGCGATGATGTCCCTCAGTTTCTGTAAGAGGTTGTCAGTGGTGTGTTTCTGATGGAAAGTAGTGATACATAGCATAGCTTGCTAGGAACGAGATGGCGTTTGCAAGATGCTGCTACTGGTGCCGCTGCTGTTGTTGCTGCAGGAGGCAATACATCTACCCAGTGGGCTGTCACAGTCATATAGTCCTTAGTCTGCCCTGTTCCACTTGTCCACATGTCCATGGTTTAGAGGACAGTGGGTACAACTGCATTTTTTAGGACACTGGGGACACTTTTTCTGACGTCTCTGTACATTCTCGGTATCGCCTGCCTAGTGAAGTGGAACCTAGATGGGATTTGGTACCGGGGGGACACTACTGTCATCAATTCTCTTAGTCCCACTGAACTAATGGCGGATACCGGATGCACATCTAACACCAACATAACTGTAAAGGCCTCAGTTATCCGCTTTGCAACAGGATGACTGCTGTCATATTTCATCTTCCTCACAAAGGACTGTGGGACAGTCAATTGCTTACTGGAAATAGTACAAGTGGTCTTCCGACTTCCCCTCTGGGATGACGATCGATTTCCAGCAGCAACAACAGCAGTGGCAGCAACAGCAGCAGTAGACATACCACTCAAGGATCCTCCGGAGGAATCCCGGTTAAGAGAGGACTCCTCAGTCTTACCAGTGACATGGCCTGCAGGACTACTGACGTTCCTGACTGAGGAGGAAGTTGATGTTTAGGGAGTTGTTGGTGTGTCTTGCAGGAGCTTGAGTACAAGAGAAAGAAGGGATTTAGGTGTAAGGGGACTGCTTATGCTCTTACCCAAAGTTTCACAACTTGACACTGACTTCTGATGAATGCGCAGCAGGTGACATATATGTTAACGTCCTTACCCCTACTTATTACAGATTGACAGAGGCAACACACGGCTTGACACCTGTTGTCCGGATTTGGGGAGAAATAATTCCACACCGAAGAGGTGCCTTTTTTGGTATTTTGCCCAGGCATCACAATGGGCTTATTCATCCCATGGACAACAGGTGTCTCCCCCGGTGCCTGATTTAAACAAACCACATCACCATCGGAATCCTCATCGTCAACTTCCTCCTCAGCGCCAGCAACACCCATATCCTCATCCTGGTGTACTTCAACAGTGACATCTTCAGTTTGAATATCAGAAACTGGACTGTGGGTGTGACTTCCAGCACTTGCAGAGGGTGTGCAAATGATGGAAGGATCCACCTCTTCTCATCCAGTGTTGGGAAGGTCAGGCATCGCAACCGCTGACACACTTGGACTCTCCTTGGGGATTTGTGATACCAACTTAGAACGCACAGTTCTTTGCTGTGCTTTTGCCAGCTTAACTCTTATAATTTTTCTATCGGGAGGATGAGGGCTTCCATCATCATGTGAAGCTGAACCACTAGTCATGAACATAGGCCAGGGCCTTAGTCGTTCCTTCCACTCTGTGTCATGAATGGCATATTAGCAAGTTTACATTTCTCCTCAGACCATTTAAATTTCTTTTTTTGGGTCTTTTTACTGAAGTTTGGATTTTTGGATTTTTCGTGCCCTCTACTATCACATTGGGCATCTGACTTGGCTGACAACATTGATGGTATTTCATCATCTATGTCATAACTAGTGGCAGCAGCTTCAGCACTAAGAGGAAGTTGTTCTTGATATTTCCCTATTTTATCCCCCAAATTTTTTTTCCATTATTTTTTTGGAGTTATATAACAATGGGGGTCATTCCGAGTTGTTCGCTCGCTAGCAGATTTTAGCAGCATTGCACACGCTAGGCCGCCGCCCTCTGGGAGTGTATCTTAGCTTAGCAGAATTGCGAATGAAAGATTAGCAGAATTGCGATTAGAAAATTCTTAGCAGTTTCTGAGTAGCTTGAGACTTACTCCTACACTGCGATCAGCTCAGCCCGTTTCATTCCTAGTTTGATGTCACAAACACGCCCTGAGTACGGCAAGCCACTCCCCCATTTCTCCAGACACTCCCGCGTTTTATCCCGGCACGCCTGCGTTTTTCCGCACACTCCCAGAAAACGGTCAGTTTCCGTCCAGAAACACCCACTTCCTGTCAATCTCACTCCGATCACTTCAACGATGGAAATTCTTCGTTCGGACGTGAGTAAATCTACTAAGTTTTGAGCTAAAATACTTAGCGCATGCGTACTGCGTACCATGCGCATGCGCATTTTCGCCTTAATCGCTCCGTTGCGAAAATCGGCAACGAGCGAACAACTCGGAATGACCCCCAATATGCGGTAAAGGTGAGCATACCTCTACACCACACAGGGCAAACCCTGTGAAAATTATTGGGAATAAATATTAATAAACCCTTTATTTGGATTAAATAATATACAGCACAAGACAGCACCACTGAACTTATACGGCAGCACCACTGGACTGGACTTATACGGCAGTACCACTGTAATTATATGGCAGTATCTCTGGAAATATACGGCAGTATCACTGTAATTATACGGCAGTATCACTGTAATTATACCGCAGAATCACTGTAATTATATGGTAGTACCACTGGACTTATACGGCAGTACCACCTGACTGGATTTATAGGGCAGTATCGCTAGACTTATACGCCAGTACCACTCTAATTATACGGCAGTATCACTGGAATTATACGGCAGTATCACTGGAATTATACACCAGTACCACTGGATTTATATGGCAATACCACCGGACTGGATTTATACGGCAGTATCACTGGACTTATACGCCAGTACCACTGTAATTATTTGGCAGTATCATTGGAATTATATGGCAGTACCACTGGACTTATATGGCAGTATCACTGGACTGGATTTATATGGCAGTATCACTGGACTTATACGCCAGTACCACTGGAATTATACGGCAGTATCACTGGAATTATATGGCAGTATCACTGGAATTATATGGCAGTACCACTGGACTTATACGGCAGTACCACTGGACTGGATTTATACAGCAGGATCACTGGATTTATACACCAGTACCACTGGAATTATATGGGAGTATCACTGGATTTATACGGCAGTACCACTGGACATACACAGCAGTATCACTGGACTGGATTTATACGCCAGTACCTCTGGATTTATGCGGCAGTACCACAGGACATATATTGCAGTATCACTGGATTTATACAGCAGTACCACTGGACATATACAGCAGTATCACTGGACTGGACATATACGCCAGTACCACTGGATTTATAAGGCAGTACCACTGGACACATACGGCAGCATCACTGGATTTATATGGCAGTACCACTGGACATATACGGCAGTATCACTGGATTGGAATTATACGCCAGTACCACTGGATTTATACGGAAGTACCAGTGGACATATATGGCAGTATCACTGGACATATATGGCATTATCGCTGGATTTATACGGCAGTACCACTGGACAAACATGGCAGTATCACTGGACATATACAGCAGTATCACTGGAATGGATTTATATGCCAGTACTACTCAACATATTCAGCAGTATCACTGGAATTATATGGCAGTACCACTGGACATATACAGCAGTATCACTGGACTGGATTTATACACCAGTTCCACTGGACATATACGGCAGTACCACTGGAATTATATGGCAGTATCACTGGAATTATACATCAGTACCACTGGACATATAGAGAAGTATCACTGGACTGGATTTATATACAACAGTCCCACTGGATTTATACGGCAGTACCACTGGACATATATGGCAGTATCACTGGATTTATATGGCAGTACCACTGGACATGTACGGCAGTATCACTGTACTGGATTTATACACCAGTACCACTGGATTTATACGGCATGACCATTGGACATATACGTATCACTGGAATTATATGGCAGTATCACTGGACTGGATTTATACGCCAGTACCGCTGTAATTATACACCAGTACCACTGGAATTATACGGCAGTATCACTGGAATTATACTGCAGTACCACTGGATTTATACAGCAGTACCACTGGACATATACAGCAGTATCACTGGACATATACGGCAGTATCACTGGACTGGATTTCTACGCCAGTACCACTGGAATTATATGGCAGTACCACTGGACATATACGGCTGTATCACTGGATTTATACATCAGTACCGCTGGATATATTTACGGCAGTATCACTGGACATATATATGGCAGTACCAGTGGACATATACAACAGCACAGGGACACCACCATAGGACTGATGCATGATAACACAGCACCACTGCAATGGACTGGACTTATATAGCAGCACTGGACATATGGCAGCAGAGGACACCAGCACTGTGACTGGACTGATGCAGCACAAGACACTACCACTGTACTGATGCAGCACAACACAGCACCACTGCAATCAACTTGACTTATACAGCAGCACTAGACATGTGACAGCAGAGGACATCATCACTGTGACTGGTCTGATGCAGCACAATCACCACCACTGGACTGATGCAGCACAACACAGCACCACTGGACTGTACTTATACAGCAGCACTGGACATATGGCAGCAGAGGACACCACCACTGTGACTGAACTGATGCAGCACAAGACACTACAACTGAACTGATGCAGGACACTGAGGACGGAGACACGTCCTCTCTCTACACTCTCCAATGCCAGAGTGAAAATGGCGGCGACGCGCGGCTCCCTATATGGAATACAAACCCCGCAAGAATCCGACAGTGGGATGATGACGTTTTGCTTCTTTCTGGTTTCCGAGTGAGGCGGGAAAACCCTAGCCTGACTCGGATCCGAGCTCGGGTAGTGAAGTTCGGGGGTGTTCGGTTCTCAGGGAATTGAGCCTGCTCATCTCTACTTTTTATTGATTTTTCAGTGCATAAGGAAAGCTTTGGAGTTTATGGAAACATTTTCTCTTATTGAAAGCTTTTGGTTCTTTCATGTTACAGAGAGAGTTGAGTGGTGACGCAGTGGTCCCTGCTTTATGTCCCGGGACCCTGCTAAGAAAAATTATCAACTTGAGGCCTTCAGTGGAGATAGATTAGACAATGTAGTCACAATTGATTTATATTAAAGGTGTGCATATGAAAGTGTTGTGCATCCTCTTGATGCATTGTCTATTCAAAGTAGAGATGAGCAGGCTCAGTTCTCAGAGAACCGAGCCCACCCGAACTTTCGGGATCCGAGTGAATCCGTGTGGCGGCTCAGATTTTCCCACCATACTCAGATTCCATATTGAGGCCAAACATCATCATCCCGGCGTCAGATTTTTCCAGGCTTTGGATTCTATATAAGTCCCTGCAGTGGTATTTGGGAGCCATTTCACACTGTGACCCCATGTTTAGTACATCCCCTTCAGTGATTGCTGTGCTGACTCCATGCTGTGTCCAACCACTCCAGTGGCTGTTGTGCTGATTTCCCATTGTGTCCATCCACTCCAGTGGCTGATCTGACCTGAAATATCCTTATCCACTGTGTCCATCTACTAAAGTGTCTGCTGTACTGACTCCACGCTGTGTCAATCCACTCCAGTACTGAGATTACCTATCTATCCACTCTAGTCTCACTCTTCTCATGATCTCCTTTCTGTTAATATGGGCCCTCATTCCGAGTTGTTTGCTCGCTGGCTGCTTTTAGCAGCATTGCACACGCTAGGCCGCCGCCCTCTGGGAGTGTATCTTAGCTTAGCAAAATAGCGAACGAAAGAGTAGCAGAATTGCGAATAAATAATTCTTAGCAGTTTCTGAGTAGCTCGAGACTTACTCCTACACTGCGATCAGCTCAGCTCGTTTTGTTCCTGGTTTGATGTCACAAACACGCCCTGCGTTCGGCCAGCCACTCCCCCGTTTCTCCAGACACTCCCGCATTTTGTCCCGGCACGCCTGCGGTTTTCCGCACACTCCCATAAAACAGTCAGTTTCCGCCCAGAAACACCCATTTCCTATCAATCACACTCCGATCACTTCAACGATGAAAATTCTTCGTTCGGCCTTGAGTAAATCTACTAAGTTTTGTGCTAAAATACTTAGCGCATGCACGCTGCGTACCATGCGCATGCGCATTTTTGCCTTAATCGCTCTATTGCGAAAATCGGCAACGAGCGAACAACTCGGAATGACCCCCATTGAGTGTTCTAGATTATACAGTACAACCAGTTAGCAAATGATTGCTTATTATTTTTTTTAGTGCAGTCCACTGTGATTACATAAATAACATAAGTGCTGTGACTCCCTGCAGTCTGAATAGTCATTTGTGGTAAAAGAAAAGTACAGTACAAAAAATGTTTTATTTATTTGTACAGCTGCTGCATTCTGTACTGTACTGTCTTTGTTCACAACTTCGCACATAAATAAGCACTGTGCCTGCAGTGAGTTGTCAGTCATTTGCAAAAAAAGTTAAAAAAAATATATATATTTGAAAAAACTGCTGCGCGCACTGTTTGTTCACAATTGCACACATAAATGTTCACTTGCATTGTCAGCCATTTGTAAAAAAAAGTAAAAAATGTTTTAATTTATTTATGCAACTGTTGCGCACTGTACCTCACAGCGGGGGTCATTCAGGTGTGGTCAGATTTGCTATCACCACAGCAGCGATAGCGCTGTATAGAATGCAGCATGAAGCATCTATTACAAGCAGACGCTTTCTGATGAAGTAGTGATCTGACTTCATCAGGTGACTTGCAGCAGCGGTGGTGTCACAAAAGCTGCCTGTTGTGTATGCCAGGAAATCTCCATCCTACGATGGGGATCACTGGCCTCTTCCCACCCCTAAATGGTGGTGAGACACCTCCTTTTATCCACAAGGAGCCCGTCACTGCTCTCTCTCTGCCACCAAAATTACATTAGACTGTAAATCAATGTCTGATGCCACGTTGCGTCCTATGCAGCAGGACCCATTTGCGCATGTGCAGAATGGATCCTGGTCATGCATAAAGTACTTTGCAATGGTGGGCGCAGGTGTGCAGGTTCACAAGTTAACCTATACTGTAGATAAGTGCTTTGTCCACAGTGAGTTGTCAGTTACAAAAAACGTACAAAAAATGCAGGGTGCTGGGGCACTGTCTTCCTGTATGCTGTAAAATATAGGGGAGCTGCTGGCCCTGTATGTTGTAAAAATTCATGGGTGCAGTTGTTGAAAATTAAAAGCACACTGCTCCTGTATGCTGTAAAATATTGGGGTGCTGCTGTTCAAACAACATTACACTGGCCCTGTATGCTATAAAAATTCAGGGGTGCAGTTGTAAAAAATTAAAAGCACACTGCTGTACGCTGTAAAATATAGGAGTGTTGCTGTTCAAATAACATTACACTGGCTCTTTATGCTAAAATAATTCAGGGGTGCAGTTGTTAAAAATTAAAAGCACACTGCTGTATGCTGTAAAATATAGGGGTATTTCTGTTGAAATAACATTACTCTGGCCCTTTATGCTATAAAAATTCAGGGGTGCAGTTGTTAAAAATTAAAAGCACACTGCTGTATGCTGTAAAATATAGGATTGTTATTCAAATAACATTACACTGGCGCTGTATACTATAAAAATTCAGGGGTGCAGTGAAAATCAATGTACACTGTCCCTCTCTTGTATGCTGTAATAACTCTAGGGTGCACTGAAAATCAATGTACACTGGTCCTGTCTTGTATGCTCTAATAATTTTAGGGTGCAGTGAAAATCAATGTACACTGGCCCTGTCTTGTTTGCTGTAAAATTACAGGAGTGTTGTGAAAATACAGGGGTGCTGGCACTGTCTGTGGTTGCGATGTCTAGGCCTGACCTTCACAACACTGTATGGTTAGAGGAGGCTCCTACCAACATTTTCGCACTCCCTGCAAGTGCTGGGAGGAGCACTGCCAGTCCAGTTGCTAATATTGAGATTGAGGATGTCACTGTAGAAACACACCAGGATGAGGAGGATATGGGTGTAGCCAGAGGCGGATTGGCCATAGGGCTTACAGGGAAGATTCCCGGTGGGCTGACGCACCCACGGGGCCTGTTTTGTTTGAGGACATGTAGTCCTTTTTATAGACATAATGAATAAGATGCAAAATAATTTGCATATATGAAAATTACTTTGCCACTTAGCCTGTGATTGCAGATGATCTTGTGTATGCTCTGTCTGCCTGCTTGGTTGACATATAAGATTGAGTGAATAGTGATTGGGATATGGTTGGTGTAATAAGCAAGAAAATATATCTTTCTAAAGAATGATATAGTTTCCTAAATTCTGAAGGTGTATCATATAATGTGCTCATAATATTTAATTTTATTTGTTTTTAACTTCCCCTTGATGCTGGACATCCCCACTATCTGGAAGTCTTGGGGGGAGGGTGCTGCTGCCATGGCCCATGGCTAGACCTTACACCTCTGGTGCTGCCCATGTGGGGCCACTAGTACAAATTTTTCCAGGGCCGCTTTTTGTTCCCAATCCGCCCCTGGGTGTAGCTGGCACTGCGGAGGAAGTTGAAGATGAGGATTCTGATGGTGATGTGGTTTGTTTGAATAAGGCACCAGTGGAGACAGTTGTTGGACATGGGATGAAAAAGCCCATTGTCATGCTTGGGCAAAATACCAAAAAAGCCATCTCTTTGGTGTGGAATTATTTCACCACAAATCCGGACAACAGGTGTCAAGCTATCTGTTGCATTTGTCAATCCATACTAACTAGGGGTAAGGACATTAACCACCTAGGAACATACTCCCTTATACGTCACCTGCAGCGCATTCATGTCATTGTCAAGTTCAGAAACTTTGGGTAATAGTGTAAGCAGTCCACTGACACTTGAATGATGTAGATTTTTTGTTTTATTATTATTTCTCTGTAAGGATGAGGATGTAAACACTGAAGGGTCGGGGGGATCTGATGATGAGAATGACATCTTTCCATTGTAGAGCCAGTTTGTGCAAGGAGAGATTGTTTCTTTTTTGGAGGGGGCCCAAACAAACCAACCATTTCAGCCACAGTCGTGTGGCTGACCCTGTTGCAGAAATTATTGGTTTGTTAAAATGTGCATGTCCTGTTTATACAACATAAGGGTGGGAAGGAGGGCCCAAGGACAATTCCACCTTGCATGTCTTTGCCACATCATTCCAGGGGTGGTGCCCAATATGGGGTGCTGCTCCTCTGCCTTGTCAGTTCAGGGGTGCTGCCCAGTACCATTTAAGTCCAGGGGTGCTGTTGCCTGTCTGCTGTGCTGTGTAATTCTCCAGGGCTGCTGCCTATGCTGTATAAGTCCAGGGGTGCTGCTGTATAATTCCAGGGGTGTTGCTGTACTTGATCCTAGTTTTAACTGAAAGCTACAACATCACAAACCGCAAATGTGGAAATGGAAATAGATGACGTGTTTTTAAATAAAGTGGGGAGAGACCACATTTGTGGCCGAAGTCAGTATGACTTAGAAGAGACTGAGGGGAACATTCAGACCTGATCGCATGCTAGCTTTTTTTTTTGCAGCGCTGCGATCAGGTCAGAAATGTGCTTTCGTATGCACCACAATGCGCAGGCACGTCACACGGATACAAAGCGAATCGTTCCTGTGTGATGGGTTTTACGAAGTATCCATTCGCACAGCTGATTGCAAGTGGATTGACAGGAGGAAGGTATTTGTGGGTGGCAACTGACCATTTTCTTGGTGTGTTTGGAAAAACATAGGCATGTCCACGTGTTTGCAGGGTGGGTGTCTGACGTCAATTCTGGCCCTGGACAGGCTGAAGTGATCGCAGTGGCTGAGTAAGTTCTGGGCAACTCCGAAACTACACAAAATGTAGTTGTACCGTTAGGCTGCACATGCGATCGCACACTTGCACAGCTAAAATACACTTCCCAGTGGGCGGCGACTATGCGAACGCAGGACTGCAAAAAATAGATAGCGAGCGATCAGGTCTGACTGATCCCCTGATTCATAATCCAGTGCAACTGCCGGAGAGAGGTAAAAGTAATATTTTCTGCTGGAGCTTTAGGGGGTCATTCCGACCCGTTCGCACGCAGCGGTTTATCGCTGCGGTGTGAACGGGTGCGGAATGCGCATGCGCGGCGACCACAGTGCGTGTGCGTGACATTGCCCAGCAACGGGGGTCGCCAGGTTACAACGCGACTAAAGAAGGAAGCGGTTGCAGAGCGGACCGCAAATAAGATTGACTGCAAGAAGCAGTGGCAAACGCAGGATTTGCATGGGGGGGTTTCCAGAACTGGGCGGAGCCAATCACAGGGGTGGGGACTGAGGTGACCCAGTATATGCTGGGTCCGTAAAACTAGTGTGTCTGTGTGTGTGTGTATATATATATATATATATACATATATCTACATATATATATATATATATATTCATATATATATATATATATATATACATACACACACACATACATATACACATATACATAGCATATTAAACAAGCATACATATATATATATATGTACACACACATACAGTACACATATATATACACATTAATATATATATATATATCATATGTGTGTGTGTGTTTATATGTATGTATGTATGTATGTATGTATGTATGTATGTATATATATACATGTGTATATATGTATGCACATGGATATATATGTACTATAATTAAAATAAAGTAAACTTTTATTGTACTTGCAAGTGCCACCAGGAAGACAGCAGGCTGCAGAGGACGCTAGACAGTCATTAATAATACTCATGCAGCTAAAAAAAAAAAAAAAAAAAAAAAATTTTTTTTTTTTTTTTTTTTAGTGGAGGGGGGTTTCTGGGTACTCGGAAACCCCCCCCTGGGTGCGCCACTGAGAAGGCATACCTGGGCGGATCCGGACCGCTGGAGACCGTTTTCGGGGAGTGGTGATGGAAAATGCAGGCGTGTCCAGCAGAACGGAGGGCGGATGTCTGACGTCAGAGCTGGCTCCAGCATCGCAGGGATCGTCGCACAGGGTAAGTATGTCCAAGGCTGGTCTTCATCTGCTTGAATTTTTTTTAGCTTAGCAGGGTTGCACAAGCGATCGCAGCCCTGCTAAGCTAAAATACACTCCCCTTATAGGCGTGGACTAGTTGATCGCAGCAGCAGCAAAAAGTTGCTGGCTGCGATCAACTCGGAACGACCACCTTAGAGAGAGGTTCTTCTCAATTATTTCATGTTAGGGACTGAAACGAACGGATGCAGTTAGTCAACCTTAATTTTGATTTATTATTGATGTTCCACATTTTGGGATTATTTATTTACAAGATGCGCATTTGTTGTACAGGGATCTTCTTTTTCTAAGGGCTGCGTGGGGTTATCGCAAGACCTTGCGGTGTTAGAAGAACAGAGTTTCAGTGAACTTGCATTGCATCAGCTTTGCATTGCACTGCAGCACTATATGGGCCAGGAGCTACTGTGAGGCACAAACAGTTACTGAATAAGGCCCAGTATGGAGTCTCATGGTGTTTTATAACCATGAAGATGTCTGGATTGCCAGGCTGAGGCATGCTGTGGCCACAGAGGTTAGCATTGCTTCCTCCCACTGTCCTATTTATAGTATGAAAAGAGTTTTGCTGTAGAGTGGTAAGCTCCACTAGAGCAGGGGCGCAGTAACAAAAAAAATCACTGCACAGTCATGTTTAGCACTTTACCGAACCCACCCAAACACAACTTGCCCCATTAGGGGCTGCTGTGGGGGCTCAAAAGGGGCTGCTAAAACATCTATGGGGCTGCTTTATTTAAAAATAAAATAGAAATAAAATAAACAAGACACACAGGTATGCTCACATGTGTATAACTGAGACACACAGGTACAGTATGCTCACATGCGTGTAACTGGGAGCTGTGAAAAACAAAAATAAGGCATCTGTCTAAAAATATGTAAAAAAAAACTGCAATAGAAAACGGGGGAAAAGAAACCCACGAGATTTTTACAAAATAAGTCTCCAAACTCCATGGAGGGGAAAATATCCAATCTTGATCTTGTGGTATACACCAGTTTATTTGCATCCCAGCATTAAATCCAAGATTATCTTAATCCCTGAACATGGAGAAGGGGGTACAATTTTGAAGGTTTTGGCCCCTAGTTTTTTAGTTTGTCCAGTAATGTGGTAATTAATAATTATATATTTGCGTGTTTGAAGTCCTTTCCGTTTCACACTAAAATAGGAGAGGAGGTGAAAACCTGTGTGTTATTCCTGATTGCATGTGCCTCTCTAATTTTTAATCCCCTTCTTGACACTGTCCTCTTCCTCTTGCCTCTTCTCATAATGTGAAAAGTCATCAAAGAAGGAGGTGGTATGTTTGTAGCTAGCTATGATTCGAAAAACTTGGCAAGCTTTTTCCAGTGGGACCACCTGTCACTGAAATTATGGGTTTATTAAAGTGTGCATGTCCTGTTTAAACAACATATTGGTGGGTGGGAGGGCCCAAGACAATTCCATCTTGCACCTCTTTTTTTTCATTGCATGATATGCTCTTTGGGGTCTACTTTTTAAAACTGCCATCCTGTCTGCAACTGCAGTGCCACTCCTAGATAGGCCAGGTGTTTTTGCCATCCACTTGTGTTGCTTAGTTTAGATATCCAGCGACCTCGTTGCACCTCTTTTTTTTTCTTTGCATTATTTGCTCTTTGGGGCCTAGTTTTTAAAACTGCCATCCTGTCTGCAAATGCAGTGCAACTTCTAGATGGGCCAGGTGTTTGTGCCGTCCACTTGTGTTGCTTAGCTTAGTCATCCAGCGAGCTTGGTGCACCTCTTTTTTTTCTTTGCATTATCTGCTCTTTGGGGCCTAGTTTTCAAAACTGCCATCCTGTCTGACACTGCAGTGCCACTCCTAGATGGGCCAGGTATTTGTGCTGTCCACTGGTTTCGCTTTGCTTAGTCATCCAGCAACCTCGGTGCAACCTTTTGGCTTAAAAACAATATTGTGAGGTGTGAGGTGTTCAGAATTGACTGGAAATGAGTAGAAATGAGTGGAAAGTTAGATCAATAATACCGTAGGATCAAAATTACCCTCAAATTCTGTGATTTTAGCTGTTTTTATGTTTTTTTCAAAAATCATCCAGACCCAAAACCAAAACCCCGAAAGGGTGGTTTTGGCAAAACCAATCCAGATCCAAAACACGAGCATGTATCCAGATCCAAAACTAAAACACAAAACACGAAAAGTGTCTACTGCACATCTCTAGTTGGCACACATCCCTAATTCAAAGTTGGCTGTATATTCTGATTCACTTATTAGGAGGCATAAAATTGCAAGTGCATGAGCAGTGGTGTAAAAAAATTCTATCATATAAGCTTTACAATAAACAAAAAAAATAATGTATATACCGTGGTGTCACTCCATCATATTGGGCCTTAACATCAGTCTAACCACCATGGGGCTGAGTTCTATAGTATTGGGTCCTAACCGATAAAAACATTCCTGTGCTGAATAGCACTGGTTTGTAAACTACAATCCTAATATGTCCTAATGATGCCTGGCAGCCACTAACTATTTGGGCATGCTGACGCTTGCAAATATTCAATCAACAGAATGCACTGGAAGATGGGATTCACAGGAGAGAAGGATTCTTCTCTCCTGTTGTAATGAACACGAAATCCAATGATTAAAAGCACACACACACAAACACATATACAAAAATACATCATGGCTGATGCATGTAACCAATCATGATGGTTTTGACAGTGTCATGAAAAAAACATTCTGTTTGACTAATCATAGCCTATGAGGAATAACCTGGTATCAGTGATGGGTACATTTTTGAGTAGCTGGCATAATAAAGCAGTTATTGGTTGCCAGGGCTTGCTGGGACCACCCAGAGTGGTCTCCAGCATGGGTCTGAGTTTCCCTGGTGACGTGGGATACTTTTGTTTATTGTGAGCTTGATCTCTCCACATGCTAAGCAAGCAAGGGTTGAAGCACATTATGGCATGGGGTACATGCATTGAGGGTCTCCCTGTTACAGTTTGACCTGCCCAGCCTGGCATAGCTGGATACTAATTGTGGTATTTGTAAATAGACTTCACACAATTTGTTCTTCAGTCTGTGTAGTAACCAGCCCATGTTATGGGATACAACCAGGAGCCCAGCAGTTGGAATCCTGATCGTTAAAATCCTGAAACCGGAATTCTGATGGATCCTGAGGGGAGTATGAGGCACTAGGAGCAGAGGTGGTGGAAGAAGTTAGGTTTAGGCTACGGGTGTGTAGGGTTAGGCTGTGGATAGTTAGGGTAAGGCTGCAGGAGGCGACATTTAGGGTTAAGCTGCTGGAGGAGACGGTTAGGATTAGGCTGCAGGAGGAGTTGGTTAGTGTAGGGGTAAAATACTTACCTGGAAGCCATCAGCATTCTCAGCATCGGATTCCGCTGTTGGGATTTCAACCATCAGGATCCTGACCGTCTGGATTTCATAATCAGTCTGTGATGTGCAGCACATGTCAACATATGCAACTCACAATACACTTATTAGACAACAATTATGCAGCCGAAATGTAATGTTTACATTTAACTGCAAAACTAGGCCTACTGTAAAGTTACCATCTGACATCTTGCTAACACTGTAACAAAGCATAATATTATTCACCAAATTAGGCAACCATAAAAGCAACGTGATTCTGTTGAATCTCTATTTATCTTTTTATAAATGTATATGCAACACAATTAATTCCTCAGCTCATTAATTAGATTCCATGACAGTATATAGTATATTATTATAAATACTTACAAGCCATACCAATTACACTATTATGTTATAAAATAAAATTTACTGGGTTTCTTGGTCAAAATAAATAATCTGAGTTAGCACATGGCCCAAGGACTGCAATTTAAACAATCCAATTTTAAATCCTACATATATATTATTGAGTTTTAACATGAATAACTCATGATCTCTAATGTAATCCCTAAAGAAAGATTTATTTCACTTAATGTGCTCCCAGTGGCCTTATTGGTAAAGCATGCAGCTGTTTGTATGTAACTTAGAAGGGTTTTGTAGAGGCAGTTTGTTTTCTTACTGAGGTGGTCAAAAGACAATCTGCATATTTTAAGTATAATCAGACATAATTCACAAAGACATGTTAATTACACTAAGGAATGAGACATTATTCTCATTGTTGGGCTCATGTGTGGGTTGTTTAGCTAAAATTTAGACAGATAAAAAAAAAAAGTAATGCTGAACAAGATATATTTTAAGAGCCTATCTGAACTCATGAGACGGTGCACAGATTTCTCTCTAACTTCATTGAAAACAAGTTGTGCAACCATGGAAAATGCTGGCACATGAAATGAAATTAGATTTTTTTTCTAGATAAAAAAGCAGTTTAAAAAGTAAAAGTGCAGTTTAGATTTTGACCTCCCCACCTGGGCATAGGGGGTCATTCCGAGTTGATCGTAGCTGTGCTAAATTTAGCACAGGGCTAGTCCGCCCCACATGTCAGTGCCGGCCCCCCCCGCACAAAAACAAAAGCATCGCCCAGCGGCGATGCCTTTTGTATTTGAGGAGTAACTCCCGGCCAGCGCAGCTCCTGCGGCTGGCCGGGAGTTAATTGTCACTACCGCTGGCCGCAGCGGCTGTGTGAGATGTCACGCAGCCGCCACGGCCCGCCCCCTCCCCCAATTGTGTTGGCCGGACCGCTCCCCCTAAATGGCGCCTTAACGCCGCTGTTCAGCTCCTTCCCGCCCAGCGGCCGCTTCTGTCTCAGAGGCGATCACTAGGCAACGAAAGCTGCCATGCGCCGGCGCACTGCAGTGCTGGCGCATGCGCAGTTCCGACCCGATCGCTGCGCTGCGACAAACTGCAGCGAGCGATCAGGTCGGAGTGACCCCCATAGTCTTCATGCTTTCAGAAGTCCTTAGGGCAGAGGTTCCCAAATGCGTGGTTTGAAGTACAGATGGAGCCTCACTCATCTAGGCTTCTCTGCTGCGCCTAGGTGCACCAAGGTTTATTAGCATAAGCCTTTCATCTATTGTTCTCAGATGCAATACAATAAGAGAGAACAATATTAAGTCATTATAGCAGGGGAATAAGTTCGACTGCCCTGGCTCAATGAATCCTATTAAAGGCAAAGATAAGGAGGGCTCCATCTGTATATGCATGCTTGGCCACAGGTGACTTTGACCGCTGCACCCCCTCTGTGACAATGCTGAAATTGCAGTTGCACTGCAATTTCAGCATGATTGCAGAAAGTAGGGAAGCCTACTGACGGCACAGCCTGGCTGCGATGGCAGGAGGGCAGCTGCCATCTTTTTTATTGGAGGGGCTCTAATTATGGGGAAAAGGGAATGGGAAAACTACTGCACTAGTATTAAAGTTAATGTATTTTCAGAATAGAGTACCCCTTACTGTAGTGTATTGCCTAATGACTGGTCAAGCTAGGGGGGTGCTACCACAGATTATATTGTTGCCAATATAAGAAGCTAGTTTCAAGGGAAAGGGAAGAATTGGACTTGGTGTGGTGTACTCTTAACAGAACATAATTATTAAAATATAACTTTTATTTATATTTATGTTTAAAAAAGCCAAATACTGTGAAATAATAAAATGTATCCAGACAAATGTGAGACAAAGTGCAACATATAGTGTTAAAAACCCACACTCTCCGATTCCACTGTGCTGTGCAATGTCTTATATCTATATATATAATAAATATATTCTAGGTTCTATGACCTTTATATGTCCAAAAATTAGTGCTGTCAGAATATGATCTTAATATTCAGTTAAATGCAAAACTTGCCTAGATTTCACAATGATATTGCATCATTAATTGGTTTATAATAAAAACCTTTTTTGTAACTGATCCACTAGGTATTCAATCGATACCAATATTACCACCTATGTATTCCGTATGTCCCTCTTGTATGATAGATTATATGTAATTGTACGTACAATTACATATAATCTATCATACAAGAGGGACATACGGAATACATAGGTGGTAATATTGGTATCGATTGAATACCTAGTGGATCAGTTACAAAAAAGGTTTTTATTATAAACCAATTAATGATGCAATATCATTGTGAAATCTAGGCAAGTTTTGCATTTAACTGAATATTAAGATCATATTCTGACAGCACTAATTTTTGGACATATAAAGGTCATAGAACCTAGAATATATTTATTATTGGAGGGGCTGCCTGTTATGTCACGCAGCAACCCCGATCATGCCAACGCGTGCCCCACCGTTTGACTGCCACCACCTTGTTTACCTGCTCCCGCAATGTTCCGTCTCCACCTAGGAATCGTAGCGATTCCGCCCCCCACCGCCCCGCAAACCCCTCTGCCTGATTGATAGGCAGAGACGTTCGCATTTACTGCAGGGCAGCCGCAGTAAATGCGAGTGCATCATTGTAATATTTTTTTGCGGTTGGATCGCGGGTTGCGATCCAACCTAAATAGGGTCCATAATCCTCTCTAAAGCTAATTAAATATGGGTGTATCGTTGGCCCAAGATGATGCCTGGTGCTCTCCTGGCCCAGGTAAGGCAGTGATAGTTATACTAAGAGCGAGAACATTGCAAATCTACCAAAATTTGCTCGGTACATGTTGCCCTCATTGTGTGATTTCACTGGAAAACAGGATGAATTGACTCTGAAGTGTGGAAGTGAGCTTCTGGCAAACCTATACATGTATGAATATAAAATAAGAAGGAAATGATAAAACCATATATATTCATCATCTCAGGGAGTTATTCAGCATATGGTAGTGAAATCCATGCAGACAACCTGTATATATGTCAGAGATTCATTGTATTTTCTCTAACTCCCCTCCTTTCAAAAGTTATATATTTTATTTCATTTTTTATATTTCCATTTGCTTAGCATGAAGACGTGTCAACTAACAGGTGTGTCGCCTCACACCTTCTGCTTAGCAGTGCGGCCTCTGCTAAATGATGTATGTCTCCAACACTATGGGAAATAAAGAGACCACCCTGGTGATAATATTAATACTAGCCTGAGGATTACACACCAGATTTGTAAATGGAACTTTGTGAAATAATGAAATAGAATTCATGCATGGAAATACTAGTTAGCTCATATTGTCAGGAAGCAGCAATATAATCCATGAAACAGGTTAATGGAAAAATCATACTGTCAGGACTGAACTGAGGCCTGGTTATGACAATTGTAGGAAAAGATACATTGTAGAGGCTTAAGAAACCTTTTTTTATTATTATTAGAATAATCATAACACTGGAAAAAAGCCTGTATACATGGCCCTAACATTGGGCTAAGGTGCAAATTCTAATTTAATTTATCATTTCAAATTTAGTTAAGTCTGTCATTGCTTAAAACTATGAGAGCCAGCAAGATTCTATGTATGTATTGTACTACATACAACCTTCTTATCCTCTGTCTTCACTAATGCAAGGCAGGACCGAAATTAAGGGAGCGGCAATATGGGGCGGTTGCCCCGGGCCCCCACACATTAGGCCCCCCAACTCACAGCTGTTTTAAAAAGATAAGTACACCTCCAGCGGCAGAAATTATAATGAATAACGGCCGCTGAGGAGGCGTGTGTAGTGAGTCTCGCAATCCTGTGTGCAATGGGGTGCAATTCCACCTGAGCTGGCTGCACTGCTCCTCCCTAGCCTGATGCTCTGTAACGGTCCAGAGGTGGAGGTGTTTGTGTGAGTGTTTATGTGTGTGTGTGTTTGTGTGTGTGTGTGAGTGTGTGTTGCGCGGTGCGGAGGTGGGGTGTTTTTCAGCAATTTTACTACTGAGGGGCCCCACAACTTCATTGCTCCTGGGCGCCCACCACCCTTAATCTGCCACTGATGCAAGGTACTGTATAGGATAAGCATAAAGATGTAGAGAAGTGGTTCCCAAACCTTTTTTCAATAATGGCGCCCTAGAGTATCAGAATTTTTGTTTCATGGCACCCCTAGGCCACAAGTTTCTGACTGAGAAATTTAGAACGAAATGTTAAACAAGTTAATTGTCTTTATTTGTCATCCTTAGATTCAATTGTGTGGTGAATGACAATATTCGCTTCTGTTTGTCCAGCAACCAGAACTGGTTTTGCCTATTCCATTGACCATAGAAAAATAGAATTGGTCCTGGACCACCAATCCAAGGCACCCCTGCAAGTGCCCTGAGGCACACCAGGGTGCCTAGGAACACAATTTGGAAACTACTGGGAAGAGGATAGAATGATTTAGGGGACAGCGGAAGATGACATGGCACATCCAGTCCAAAAATTCACTGATAACTCTAAAGAAGGATCATTTAATCAGATGAAAGTTGCAACATAAAACTTAAACTATTTTCATTTTGGAGATTAAAGTTGTGTTGGTGTTTTTTTTTTTTTTTACAACATTTAAATGTGTTTTTAATGTTCTCTAGGCACAGTAACAATATGGCCCTCATTCCGAGTTGATCGGTCGCAAGGCGAATTTAGCAGAGTTACACACGCTAAGCCGCCGCCTACTGGGAGTGAATCTTAGCTTCTTAAAATTGCGACCGATGTATTCGCAATAATGCGATTACTAACTACTTAGCAGTTTCAGAGTAGCTCCAGACTTACTCTGCCTGTGCGATCATTTCAGTGCTTGTCGTTCCTGGTTGACGTCACAAACACACCCAGCGTTCGCCCAGGCACTCCCACCGTTTCTCCGGCCACTCCTGCGTTTTTTCCGGAAACGGTAGCGTTTTCAGCCACACGCCCCTGAAACGCCGTGTTTCCGCCCAGTAACACCCATTTCCTGTCAATCACATTACGATCGCCGGAGCGAAGAAAAAGCCGTGAGTAAAAATACTTTCTTCATAGTAAAGTTACTTGGCGCAGTCGCAGTGCGAACATTGTGCATGCGTACTAAGCGGATTTTCACTGCGATGCGATGAAAAATACAGAGCGAACAACTCGGAATGAGGGCCTATAAACAGTGACAGTACTCCAAAATACCTTCCTAGAGTGGTAGTATCAACCCAGAAATTTACACATTATTGTGGAGAACACATTTTAAATAAAGTTGGTTAGCGTAGTGGTCAGTAATACTCAATCATGGCACTGAGGACTTGGATTAGATTCCAAACAAGGCTGTAAGTGTGGAGTTTCTACGTGTATGCTTGCAGCAGAGCGGTACCTATTTCAAAAACAGTGCCGTAGCGTAATTTTTTAAATTCAAGATGGTTGCCGTGAGCCAATCACAGCTTGCTGCGTCATCACCACGCCCCCTCTGGCTGACTTAGCTGACTTATATACAGTAAGTCAGCGCGAGGCAGCGGCTGTCAGTCCGACAGCAGAGGAGTAACATTGAAGAGCTCCTAAAGAGAGAAGAATCAATGAAAGTCCTGGACGGGATGCAGCCATGAAAAAGAGCTTAAAGGCTGCCGCCCACCGGTGAAGATGCCGCCCGGAAGGCCTGGGCAGGTGGCGGCCATAAAAAAGAGCTGAAAGGCCACCGCCCCCAGGTGAAGACGCTGGAGAAAGATGCCAGAAGCTCTGGGAAGGCAGTGGCCATGAAAAAGGCCGACATGATAAACATGATAAAGGCCAACACCCCGCAGGTTAAGACTTCGAAGGAAGATGCCGGTAAGCCCTAGGCAGTCGGCGCCCATGAAAAAAAGCTTAAAGGCCGTCGACCCCCAGGTGAAGACCCGTATAATAAAAAAAAAAAAAATGTGTATTGTATTTATTTTAATATTTTCGTTACAGGAGGAATACAGGTGCCAGCGGGCCCTTAATGTTCAGGCATGCTGGCACTTTTGGCTTGCTGGAACCTGTAGTCTGCCTGTAAAGAACAATATTAGCATACCATGATGCCCACACCTACCCCCACCAGTTGTGTGGGGGCAAAGCACTGGGCCCAGTGCTGGTTGTTGCTTGGGAGGGGGGAGGGGCATTTTTATTTTTTGGGGTCCCCACTTTCTGAGGAATTCCTGCCCTGGGCTGACTGGTTTGGGAGGCTGTTTAATGTGATGGAAGGGGGACCACACACTGTCTCCCCTGCTATGGCATTATCCCCCTGGCTGACTCAGACTGGTGCTGGTTTTAGTGATATAAGTAGGATTCTATTTTTCTCTGACGTCCTAAGTGGATGCTGGGACTCCGTAAGGACCATGGGGAATAGCGGCTCCGCAGGAGACTGGGCACAACTAAAGAAAGCTTTAGGACTACCTGGTGTGCACTGGCTCCTCCCACTATGACCCTCCTCCAGACCTAAGTTAGAATCTTGTGCCCGGCTGAGCTGAATGCACACTAGGGGCTCTCCTGAGCTCCTAGAAAGAAAGTATATTTTAGTTTTTTTATTTTACAGTGAGATCTGCTGGCAACAGACTCACTGCAGCGAGGGACTAAGGGGAGAAGAAGCGAACCTACCTAACTGGTGGTAGCTTGGGCTTGTTAGGCTACTGGACACCATTAGCTCCAGAGGGATCGACCACAGGACCCGACCTCGATGTTCGGTCCCGGAGCCGCGCCGCCGGCCCCCTTACAGAGCCAGAAGCAAGAAGTGTTCCGGAAAATCGGCGGCAGAAGACTTCTGTCTTCAACAAGGTAGCGCACAGCACTGCAGCTGTGCGCCATTGCTCCTCATGCACACCTCACACTCCGGTCACTGATGGGTGCAGGGCGCTGGGGGGTGGGCGCCCTGAGGGCAATATAATACACCTTGGCTGGCAAATCATCACAATATATAGTCCCAGGGCTATATATGTGATAAATTACCCCTGCCAGAATCCATGAAAAAAGCGGGAGAAAAGTCAGCCGAAAAAGGGGCGGGGCTATCTCCCTCAGCACACTGGCGCCATTTTTTCTTCACAGTGCAGCTGGAAGACAGCTCCCCAGGCTCTCCCCTGTAGTTTTCAGGCTCAAAAGGTTAAAAAGAGAGGGGGGGGGCACTAAATTTAGGCGCAATATGTGTATACAAGCAGCTATTGGGGGAAAAAGCACTCAGTTATAGTGTTAATCCCTGCATTATATAGCGCTCTGGTGTGTGCTGGCATACTCTCTCTCTCTGTCTCCCCAAAGGACTTTGTTGGGTCCTGTCCTCAGTCAGAGCATTCCCTGTGTGTGTGCGGTGTGTCGGTACGGTTGTGTCGACATGTTGGATGAGGAAGGTTACGTGGAGGCGGAGCAGAGGCCGATAAATGGGATGTCGCCCCCTGTGGGGCCGACACCAGAGTGGATGGATAGGTGGAAGGTATTAACCGACAATGTCAACTCCTTACATAAAAGGCTGGATGACGTAACAGCTGTGGGACAGCCGGCTTCTCAGCCCGCACCTGCCCAGGTGTCTCAAAGGCCATCCGGGGCTCAAAAAACGCCCGTTACCTCAGATGGCAGACACAGATGTCGGCACGGAGTCTGACTCCAGTGTCGACGAGGTTGAGACATATACACAATCCACTAGGAACATCCGTTGCATGATCTCGGCAATGAAAAATGTGTTACACATTTCTGACATGAACCCAAGTACCACATAAAAGGGGTTTTATGTTTGGGGAGACAAAGCAGCCAGTGTTTTGTTCCCCCGTCAGATGAGTGAATGAAGTGTGTAAAGAGCGTGGGTTCCCCCGATAAGAAAATGGTAATTTCTAAAAAGTTACTGCTGGCGTACCCTTTCCCGCCAGAGGATAGGTCACGTTGGGAGATATCCCCTAGGGTGGATAAGGAGCTCACACGTTTGTCAAAAAAGGTGGCACTGCCGTCTTGGGATACGGCCACTTTGAAGGAGCCTGCTGATAAAAAGCAGGAGACTATCCTGAAGTCTGTATTATACACACTCAGGTACTATACTGAGACCTGCATTTGCCTCAGCATAAATAGTGCTGCTGCAGCGTGGTCTGATACTCTGTCAGATAATATTAATACCCTAGACAGGGATAATATTTTGCTAACATAGAGCATATTAAAGACGTTGTCTTATATATGAGGGATGCACAGAGGGATATTTGCCGGCTGGTATCCAGAATTAATGCAATGTCCATTCTGCCAGGAGGGTATTAGAGACCCGGCAGTGGACAGGTGATGCTGCCTTTAAAAGGCACATGGAGATTCTGCCTTATAAGGGTGAGGAATTGTTTGGGGATGGTCTCTGGGACCTCGTATCCACAGCAACAGCTGGGAAGAAAAATTTTTACCTCGGGTTTCCTCACAGCCTAAGAAAGCACCGTATTTTCAGGTACAGTCCTTTTGGCTTTAGAAAAGCAAGCGGGTCAAAGGCGCTTCCTTTCTGCACAGAGACAAGGGAAGAAGGAAAAAGCTGCACCAGACAGCCAGTTCCCAGGATCAAAAATCTTCCCCCGCTTCCTCTGAGTCCACCGCATGACGCTGGGGCTCCACAGGTGGAGACAGGTGCGGTGGGGGCGCGTCTCGGGAACTTCAGGGACCAATGGGCTTGCCCACAGGTGGATCCCTAGGTTCTGCAAGTAGTATCACAGGGATACAGGCTGGAGTTCGAGGCGACTCCCCCTCGCCGTTACTTCACATCAGCCTTGCCTGCTGCCCTCGGAGAAAGGGAGGTAGTACTGGCGGCAATTCACAAGCTGTACTTCCAGCAGGTGAAATCAAGGTACCCCTCTTTCACAAAGGCCGGGGTTACTATTCCAAAATGTTGTGGTACCGAAACCAGACGGTTCGGTGAGACCCATTCTAAAATTGAAATCCTTGAACACTTATATACGAAGGTTCAAGTTCAAAATGGAATCGCTCAGGGCGATTATTGCAAGCCTGGAGAATTTCATGGTATCACTGGACATCAAGGATGCTTACCTGCATGTCCCTATTTACCCTCTTCACCAGGAGTACCTCAAAATTGTGGTACAAGATGGTCATTACCAATTCCAGACGTTGCCGTTGGTCTGTCCCCGGCACCGAGGGTATTTACCAAGGTAATGGCCGAAATAATTATCCCGTGCTTGGACGATCTCCTTATAAAGGCGAGGTCCAGGGAGCAGTTGTTCGTCGGAGTAGCACTATCTCGGGAAGTGCTATAACAGCACGGCTGGACTCTGAATATTCCAAAGTCGCAGCTGGTTCCTACGACGCGTCTACTGTTCCTGGGTATGGTTCTGGACACAGAACAGGATAAAAAGGGTTTCTCCCGGAGGAGAAGTCCTAGGAGTTGTCGTCTCTAGACAGAGACCTCCTAATACAAATACAGGTGTCGGTGCATCAATGCACGCGAGCCCTGGGAAAGATGGTAGCTTCTTACGAAGAAATTCCATTCGCCAGGTCCCATGCAAGGATCTTCCAGTGGGATCTGTTGGACAAGTAGTCCGGGTCGCATCTTCAGATGCATCGGCGGATAACCCTGTCTCCAAGGGCCAGGGTGTCGCTGTTGTGGTGGCTGCAGAGTGCTCATCTTCTAGGGGGGCGCAGATTCGGCATACAGGACTGGGTCCTGGTGACCACGGATGCCAGCCTTCGAGGCAGGGGGGCAGTCACACAGGGAAACTTCCAAGGACTATGGAAAAGTCAGGAGACTTCCCTACACATAAATATTCTGGAACTAAGGGCCATTTACAATGCCCTAAGTCAGGCTAGACCCTGCTTCAACACCGGCCGGTGCTGATCTAGTCAGACAACATCACGGCGGTCGCTCATGTAAACCGACAGGGCGGCACAAGAAGCAGGATGGCGATGGCAGAAGCCACAAGGATTCTCCGATGGGCGGAAAATCATGTGTTAGCACTGTCAGCAGTGTTCATTCCCGGAGTAGACAACTGGGAAGCAGACTTTCTCAGCAGACACGACCTCCACCCGGGAGAGTGGGGACTTCATCCAGAAGTCTTCCAAATGATTGTACACCATTGGGAAAGGCCACAGGTGGACATGATGGCGTCCCGCCTCAACAAAAAGCTACAAAGATATTGCGCCAGGTCAAGGGACCCTCAGGCGATAGCTGTGGACGCTCTGGTAACACCGTGGTTGTACCAGTCGGTGTATGTGTTCCCTTCTCTGCCTCTCTTACCCAGGGTAATGAGAATAATAAGAAGGAGAGGAGTAAGAACTATACTCATTGTTCCGGATTGGCCAAGAAGAGCTTGGTACCCAGAACTCCAAGAAATGATCCCAGAGGACCCATGGCCTCTGCCGCTCAGACAGGACCTGCTGCAGCAGGGGGCCTGTCTGTTCCAAGACGTACCGCGGCTGCGTTTGACGGCATGGCGGTTGAACGCTGGATCCTGAAGGAAAAGGGCATTCCGGAGGAAGTTATCCCTACGCTAATTAAAGCTAGGAAAGAAGTGAACGCAAACCATTATCACCGCATATGGCGGAAATATGTTGCGTGCTGTGAGGCCAGGAAGGCCCCAAAGGAGGAATTTCAGCTAGGTCGATTTCTGCACTTCCTACAGTCAAGGTGACTATGGGCCTAAAATTGGGTTCCATTAAGGTCCAGATTTCGGCTCTATCGATTTTCTTCCAAAATAGAACTGGCTTCACTGCCTGAAGTTCAGACTTTTGTTAAGGGAGTGCTGCATAGTCAGCCCCCATTTGTGCCTCCAGTGGCACCGTGGGATCTCAACGTGGTGTAGGATTTCCTGAAGTCGCATTGGGTTGAGCCACTTAAATCCATGGAGCTATGATACCTCACGTGGAAAGTGGTCATGCTGTTGGCCTTGGCGTCGGCCAGGCTTGTATCAGAATTGGCGGCTTTGTCATGCAAAAGCCCTTATCTGATTTTTTATATGGATAAGGTGGAATTGAGGACTCGTTCCCAATTCCTTCCTAAGGTGGTATCAGTTTTTCATGTGAACCAACCTATTGTGGTGCCTGCGGCTACTTGGGACTTGGAGGATTCCAAGTTACTGGACGTAGTCAGAGCCCTGAAAAGTATATGTTTCCAGGACGGCTGGAGTCAGGAAAACTGACTCGCTATTTATCCTGTATGCACCCAACAAGCTGGGTGCTCCTGCTTCTAAGCAGACTATTGCTCGCTGGATCTGTAGCACGATTCAACTTGCACATTCTGCGGCTGGACTGACGCACCCTAAATCTGTACAAGCCCATTCCACGAGGAAAGTGGGCTCTTCTTGGGCGGCTGCCCGAGGGGTCTCGGCTTTACAAATTTGCCGAGCTGTTACTTGGTGGGGTTCAAACATTTTTGCAAGAGTCTACAAGTTTGATACCCTGGCTGAGGAGGACCTAGAGTTTGCTCATTCGGTGCTGCAGAGTATTCCGCACTCTCCCGCCCGTTTGGGAGCTTTGGTATAATCCCCATGGTCCTTACGGAGTCCCTGCATCCACTTAGGACGTCAGAGAAAATAAGATTTTACTCACCGGTAAATCTATTTCTCGTAGTCCGTAGTGGATGCTGGGCGCCCATCCCAAGTGCGGATTGTCTGCAATACTTGTTTATAGTTATTGCCTAACTAAAGGGTTATTGTTGAGCCATCTGTTGAGAGGCTCAGTTATATTTCATACTGTTAACTGGGTATAGTATCACGAGTTATACGGTGTGATTGGTGTGGCTGGTATGAGTCTTACCCGGGATTCAAAATCCTTCCTTATTGTGTCAGCTCCTCCGGGCACAGTATCCTAACTGAGGTCTGCAGGAGGGTCATAGTGGGAGGAGCCAGTGCACACCAGGTAGTCCCAAAGCTTTCTTTAGTTGTGCCCAGTCTCCTGCGGAGCCGCTATTCCCCATGGTCCTTACGGAGTCCCAGCATTCACTATGGACTACGAGAAATAGATTTACCGGTGAGTAAAATCTTATTTTTTTTATCCTTCGGGTAGTGGGGGGGGGGGGGGGGGGGGCGTTTGGTTAGCAGCCAGTGCCTCCCCAGACACTGACCTCTCCGCACGTCAATTATTGAATCAGTTTCTTTGAACCAATTCTGCTGCATATAATTTAGACTGCTAATCTGCGCTTGACTTTTGGATTATTACCCTTCTGGATCGTTAGACAATTAGGTAACAACAGTTAGTATTTACTTCTGATGAAATCACTTCATGTAGTGAAGAAAGGCATCGGAAGAAACTGCATATTATTATCATCAGAATTCTGGAATTCACTGTTGGGGATTGTTCTTTGATTCAATTAATTATTAACGCTTGACAGATTTAACTTGGATCTTTCACTGTTTATTGTCTGCTTCAATGAGTACTGTATTTACAGTGCATTTGGAAAGTGTTCACATCGCTTCACTTTTTCCACGTTTTGCTATGTTACAGCCTTATTCCAAACTGGAATAAATTCATTTTTTTCTCTCAAAATTCTAAACATAATACCCCATAATGACAACATGTTTTTGAGATTAGCAAAATGTATTAAAAATAAAAAATGAAGAAATCACATCTACATAAATATTCACAGCCTTTGCTCAATATTTTGTTGATGCACCTTTGGCAGCAATTACAGCCTCAAGTATTTTTGAATATGATGCCACACGCTAGGCACACCTATGTTTGGGCAGTTTAGCCCATTCCTCTTTGCAGAACCTCTCAAGCTCCATCAGGTTGGATGGGAAGCATCAGTGCACAGCCATTTTCAGATCTCTCCAGAGATGTTTCATCAGATTCAAGTCTGGGCTCTGGCTAGGCCACTCAAGGACACTCACAGAGTTGTCCTGAAGCCACTCCTTTGATATCTTGGCTGTGTACTTAGGATCATTGTCCTGCTGAAAGATAAACCGTCGCCCCAGTCTGAGGTCAAGAGCGCTCTGGAGCTGGTTTTCATCCAGGATGTCTCTGTACATTGCTACAGTCATCTTTCTCTTTATCTTCACTAGTCTCCCAGTTCCTGCCACTGAAAAACATACCCACAGCATGATGCTGCTACCACCATGCTTTACTGTGGGGATGGTATTGGCCTGGTGATGAGCGGTGCCTGGTTACCTCCAAACATGATGCCTGGCATTCACGCCAAAGAGTTCAATCTTTGGCTCATCAGACCATAGAATTTTGTTTCTCATGGTCTGAGAGTCCTTCTGGAGTATTTTGGCAAACTCCAGGTGGGTTGCCATGTGTTTTTTACTAAGGAGTGGTTTCCATCTGACCACTCTACCATACAGGCCTGATTCACGGATTGCTGCAGAGATGGTTGTCTTTCTGGAAGGTTCTCCTCTCTCCACAGAGGAATGCTGTAGCTCTTAAAGAGTGACCATCAAATTCTTGGTCACCTCCCTGACTAGGGCCTTTCTTCCCCAATTGCACAATTTAGACGGCCTTACAGCTCTAGGAAGAGTCCTGGTGGTTCTGAACTTCCATTTACGGATGATGGAGGCCACTGTGCTCAATGGGACCTTCAAAGCAGCAGATATTTTTTATGCCCTTCCCCAGATTTGTGCCTCGAGACAATCCTGTCTCAGAGGTCTACAGACAATTCCTTTGACTTCATGTTTGGTTTGAGCTCAGACATGCACTGTCAAGTGTGGGACCTTATATAGACAGTTGCGTGCCTTTCTAAATCATGTCCAATCAACTGATTTTACCACAGGTGGACTCCAATTAAGCTGTAGGAACATCTCAAGGATGATCAGTGGAAATAGGATGCACCTGAGCTCAGTTTTGAGCTTCATGGCAAAGGCTGTGAATACTTATGTACTGTACAAGTGATTTCTTATTTTTTTATTTTTAATAAATTTGCAAAAATCTAATTTTTTTCCCCGTCACATTCTCATTATGGGGTATTGTGTGAAGAATATTGAGAGAAAACAAATTTATTCCAATTTGGAATAAGGCTGTTACATATCAAAATGTGGAAAATGTGAAGCGCTGTGAATACTTTTCGGATGCACTGTAAGTAGCGGGAGACTATGAATCTGCTTTCCTGGGACATTTATTTTGAATGCAGAGGTTCCAGGTTAAGAATTGGTGTGTGCTGCCAGCGTGATTACCACTGCCTTATTTACAGATTCTAAGAGCATTTAAGTGAAGTACTGTGACAATTGCCAAGAGAAGATAAATGTTACGTTCTTAACTCCTGCTGTTATATGTGTCAGTGATATGAGATAATTATTTACATTTTAAGTTTGTTACAAATGACTACAGACATAATTTCAAGATGACACTTGTGGATTAGTTACCAGACTTTTGAGCTAGGACCAATATACTGTACTAGGTGATTCATCATGCCCTGTGGGCGCTTTTCACACCGTCGTAAGGGGCTATGCCCCCTTAACCCTTGCACGCCCTTGTGGCGTGCAATATTTTTATTATATGGAGTATTACCTCCAATCATAATTGTATGAGTGGTTAAATATTGCAATGGTTAAGGGGTCGTAGACCCTTGAAACAGTGTGAACAGTGCACGCAGGGCCTGATAAATCACCTGTAGGTGCTGTGTTTGGCGAAGTGGTGGGTACAGGGGAGACACGGATGGGGGAGGGGGTCCGGGAGTGCAGCAGGTGAGGGAGGGGCAAGTGTGTGAGTGCCACAGGTGGGGGAGGGGGCCTGGAGCCACCGAGGGTGGGGGAGGAGCGGTTGCGGGGTGCCTTGGGTGGGGAAGGGGCTGGTGTGGTGGTGCCACGGTAGGGGGAGGAGCAGGTGAAGGGGTGCTGCAGGTGGGGGAGGGGGTCCGGAATCACCGTGGGTGGTGGAGAAGGTGTGTGGGGGTGCCGCAGATGGGGCCCGTAGGTACTGCGAGTGGGGGAGGGGAAGGTAATGCTTCTCCTGCTTCTCCTCCTGGAAGCAGCTAAGCTGCTGTCCTCCCTTTGGCAGTGGCTCTTCTGGAGACTCACACAGCAGCCAAGCAGCCAGTCACTATTGTTAGTGCCGGTGTCCCAACGTGCCGTATTACAGGGAAGAAGATGCGCTCAATAAACTACAGCTCCCAGCAGCCCTTAGCGCCTGAATGCTCCTGTGCCAAGGGCTGCTGGGAGCTGTAGTTTATTTAGTGCAGGCATATCCAGCTGTTGAGAAACTACACATCCCAGCATGCCCTAACACAGCTTTAGCATTCTCTGACAGCCAAACTGTGTCAGTGCATGCTGGGATATGTAGTTTCACAACATCTGGATGGTCGCAATTTGGACATGCCTGATTTAGTGCATCTATTTCCCTGTAATGAGACACGTTGGGACATCGGCGCTAACAATAGTGACTGGCTGGCAGAACTGACTGACTCGCTGAATCAATGTAAAAGGTGAGAGTGCTGTGCAGTGCCAGTGACACTGCACACCCACTGAACTGCACAGCACTGTCACCTTTTACATTGATTCAGCGTCCAGACATTAACCTCCGCGATATCACCCACTCTATCCATTACATTAGCCATCTTGGGTCTTCCAGGCCGGCAGCCCAGGTGCTGTGTTGCAGAGTAAGGGCCTCTGGGGATATTGGCGCGGCTGTGGTGGGGAGGCACTTCTGTGACATCACGCGCAGTGAAGGCTCTAGGGCTCAGAGAGTATGCGTGCAGGCAGGGCTGTGAAAGCCTTCCAATGCGCTGCTTTCATACACATCTATGCCGGTGACCACAGCAGCTTTTGTTCTACCTGCGCCGCGGCTAGGGAGTGGGTATTGCTGATGCCGGGGGGGGGGGCAGGCGGACTGGCAGCAGGACATAAGATGCTGCAGTAAAAGGTTTTTTTTCCCCTATCTACAGCCCCTCCAACATAGGCATGCACAGCTAATTTTATTAGGGCGTGAACCGCAGGAGGGGCGTGTCTAGCACCACCTTTTGGCACCGCCCAGGGATATGTCTAGCACTATTTTACATTCAGTAAAATCACATGGCTTAATTAATTTCTCCCTAGTTCCTAATAATAAAGTAGATATAATACACCCCAGAGAAATAAAATGAAACATAATGGTGTGACCACCGGCCGGTACTGACTTTCCGCTACGGCATAACCCTGAGTCCTAGCTGCAACTGTGGCCTAACGCTGCTTACACTTCTCCAATCTATCTCTGACCCAGCGGCGGAACTAGAGAGTGGTGGGCCTAGGTGCATATGCAGCACCCACCCCTTGCACCCCAAGCACCTACACTCTAATTTTGAGTGGGAAATTCTGAAAAGTACAGGCGATTTAGGGGGCCGAACATTTGAGTTTTAATATAAAATATATGCCATCAGCCTCCCCTCCACAGGACACCAGCATTTGTACACATGTCCCATGTTCACCAGCTACTGACAGTAGTACCCCTTATTCACATTGTGCCACCCAGTTTGAGTCGAAATCAAAATTACGCCACGCGTCATGAGCCAAAATTCATATTATGCCACATGGTATGAGCCAAAATTCACATTATGCCACACGGTTTGAGCCGAAATTCACATGTCACGCGGTATGAGCCGAAATTCACATTATGCCACATCCCATGACCCAAATTCACATTATGCCAAACGGTATGAGCCAAATTCACTTTATGCCCAGAGCCGTCCCTAATCAATTTGATGCCTTAGGCAGATTTTGGCTGGTGCCCCTAGCACCACCACTACAGATGTAGCCAGTCTCATCGTTGCTGCGGTGCATACACATTGCGGCAAGCTGCACTGAATGCTGTGTTGCAAATAGTTGCGGTCAGTGTTCGCTCAGTAGAAGTCTATAGCATGCGCGTGCATATGCACTCGCGCATCATAATTGCACACCAGTTCTTTTAGTCTCATCCTGTACTTTTAATGACAACTATTCTGTCCCTCAATAGTCAAGGAAGATGCACAATCCTAAACACACTCTGAGCAATGTAACAGAAAGCCTTAGACAGGCAGAAAGATGACATATGTAATAAAGCTAGCCCTAATACACACACACGCACGCACACACACTGTCAAATACACTGACACACACACTGACACAAACCTTACCTTCTCTTTCCTGGCCGTGCACAATGGGATGGATGCTGTTAGAGATCAACCTGCACCTGAAAGAGAATGCAGGGTTACACACAGATCGCTGGGTTCGGGAAAGTTGGGGGTGTGGCCTAATCGCAGAACCCCTGTGGCCACGCCCACTTTTAGCAAGATCCCTCTAAATCAGCAGGAACTTCCCGACCGGGGCCGAGAGAGGAGGAGCACGGAACTTCGGCCAGCGCAGAGCAGCAAGCCGGGCTCGGCGGCAGACCGCGGCGATCACCACTCCACTGTGTTGCAGCAGGCGTGGCGTGTGGGGGTGCCGCACATTAGGGGGTGCCTGTACGCACCAGGCACCACCCTTGCGCATGGCTATGTCCTACAACAGTACCTTTTTGGCAGTTATAGTACCTTTTTTATGGTCTGTAGCGATTTTTGGCTCTCCAAACGTCCATTGAAAGTATAGGAAAAGGGGTGTGGCCACGGCCCTATACCTGTGGTCACGCCCCTTTTTATAATTGTACCGATTTTTATGTGTAAATTGTTGGATGGTATGTTGCTGCAGATGCAGTGGGCCTATTTTGGGGTATGGGCCCGGAGCTGAAGCTCCATCAGCCCCATAGTTAATCCTGCTCTGGGAAAACACAGCAGCCAAAGGGCAGAGCCTCCCATGGGATGTAACCTGTGTGTGTGGGGGGGGGGGGGGGGCGTTTCTCGCCCAATCAGCTGTGGACTGGGTGTGATAGACCTGTCACTAATCCAATGAGAGCTCCTAGCCATGCCCAGCTTTAACCACACAGTCACAGAGTGGCAGATCTGAGCTATTACTGTATATAGGAGATATTTCTTAGTTTGTATGTTTACATTGTAGGTGCTCCATATTTAATGGCTATTGTTATATTTTTGTGATGATTCTATGTATACAATTGTATTATTAAATGGAAGAATATTTATTTAGTTCAATTTATGTATTGTGCTAACAGTTGTTGGTTTAGTTATTGTGGGGTCCATTTACTACTGGTATCCAATATGCACCTCTAATATTTATTCTCAGATAATTATTTTGAGGTACCAGATGCCAGATACTAGAATGACGCTCATTTGGAGTTTTAGATTTATTTTTTTGGCATGATTTGAGAATATTTATGATTTACACTTATTGGTATGCTGTCTTATTATTGTTTTAATAAGGTTTACTTGTGTACTGTATGTTTTATGATTACCTTCTGGAACTTGACTCACTGGCATCACATGACTACCCCTTCTAGCTTTTGACTGCTGGCTTTTCTCTTGTCTTTAATACTCTGAGTTTTACACCTCTGATGCTACTTAATGATACATATACTAAAAAGTGTGGGGGTAATTCAGATCTAATCACTGCTGTGCATTTTATCACACACCAGCAACAGGCATCGGTGCCTAGTGACGGGGTGATGCGAAAAATCTGAACGCATGGGTGTTCTCAAGGAGATTGACAGGAAGAGGCCATTTGTGGGTGGCAACTGACCGTTTCCCAGGAGTGTCCGGAAAAACGCAGGCGGGACCGAGCGTTTGAAGGGAGGGTGTCTGATGTCAGCTCCGGCCCTGATCAGCAGGATTCCATCGCAGCAGCTGAGTAAGTCCTGGGCTGCGCAGAGATTGCACAAACTGATTTTTGTACAGCTCTGCTGCAGAAGTGAATGCACACTTGCACGGGCTTTTCCCCTACCCCTGTAGGCAGCGACTATCTGATCAAAAAAAATCGCCCAGTGATCAGATCTGAATTAGGCCCTATATCCGTAGACTGAATGTCAACTAAACTGCCATTAACTTTTTCTGCTGCAGTATTTGAGTAAATAGCTGTCATTCCAAAGGATCTTGCATTATTTATCCTGACACTGGAATCAACCAGTCACAACTACAAAGGCCTAACCCAAATATTAAATTCTGGGCTTACAGACAGAGAATGTAGAGCTTGTCAGACCATATATAACGATGAGTTTAGGATTAGAGAGCTGTCATGGAGATGTGTATGGTCCACCGACTGACAGGTTAGAGAGAAGTTTGTCAGGGATTTACATTATGGTGGTCAAAGTAACAAGTACTGTTCAGTCTGTCAGGGTGTAACATTGTGATAGTCACAGAGACTGATGGATGTAAGCGTCATCAGGGGCTAACACTGAAAATATGGTGTCATTGGGGAATCTTTTCCAAAAAGGAGGAAGCAGAAAGTGGTGGTATATTGGTGGCAAAATGATGGTATATGGATAACATGTTTACTCCAAAATAAATGGTAAAAGTGAATTGGTTGTTCTGAATTTTTGTAGAATATGAAATACATTCATAACTATTTTACCAACCTTTATCACCACTTTTATAGAATATCTTTAATTCTGAGAGTGAGCTCTAAAGGGTAACATGGTTGTTAGCAAGCTCTTATATTTTTGTGTATATATGATAATTATACAGGGACTATACTGTCAATGATTTATTATTAAATAAATATAATCAAATTTGAATAGAGAACAATGATGCTAGCTATTAAAAAGACACTAGCACAACCACTAGAATAAATTGTGAACTCAAACTGTAATTTCTTCTTCTTTTAATTTCACAACTGTCTGTGCAGGTAAGAGGTCTTAATCCAGATACACAATTACTAGAGATGTGCGGCGGGCACTTTTCATCTTATGTGTTTTGGTTTTGTATCTGGATCCTTGCTCGTGTTTTGGATCTGGATTGGTTTTGCCAAAACCACCCTTTCGGGTTTTGGTTTTGGATCTGGATGATTTTTTTAAAAAGCACAAAAACAGCTAAAATTACAGAATTTGGAGGTAATTTTGATCCTACTGTATTATTAACCTCAATAACATTAATTTTCACTCATTTCCAGTCTATTCTTAATACCTCACAATATTATTTTAAGGCCAAAAGGTTGCACCAAGGTACAGTAGCTGGATGACTTTGCTAAGCGACACAAGTGTGTGGCACAAACACCTGGCCCATCTAGGAGTGTCACTGCAGTGTCAGACAGGATGGCACTTTTAAAAACTAGGCCCCAAACAGCACATCATGCAAAGAAGAAAAAGAGGTGCAATGAGGTAGCTGGATGACTAAGCTAAGCGACACAAATGTGCGGCACAAACACCTGGAACATCTAGGAATGGCACTGCAGTGTCATACAAAATGGTACTTTTAAAAACTAGGCCCCAAAGAGCACATCATGCAAAGAAAAAAAAGAGGTGCACCGAGGTCGCTAGGTGACTAAGCTAAGCAACACAAGTGTGAGGCACAAACACCTGGCCCATCTAGGAGTGGCACTGCAGTGTCAAACAGGATAGTAGATTTAAAAAATAGGCCCCAAACAGCACATCATGCAAAGAAGAAAAAGAGGTGCAATGAGGTAGCTGGATGGCTAAGCTAAGCGACAAAAGTGTGTGGCACAAACACCTGGCCCATCTAGGAGTGGCACTGCAGTGTTAGACAGGATGGCAGATTTAAAAAATAAGCCCCAAACCGCACATCATGCAAAGAAGAAAAAGAGGTGCAATGAGGTAGCTGAATGGCTAAGCTAAGCGACACAAATACCTGGCCCATCTAGGAGTGGCACGCAGTGGCTGAATGTTGAAAGTGGCCCACAATTTTTCTGGGCCACCAACAGCTTATCCTGCACGCCCTTGTAATTTTTCCAAAAATTCTCCATCACCAAATTAATTGTATGTGCAAAACATGGGACATGCTGGAATTTGCCCAGATGTAATGCACTCACAATATTGGTGGACTTTTACAGCAGTACCCCTGAACTTATATGGCTGCACCACTGGACTGGACTTATATGGCAGTACCCCTGGACTTATACAGCAGTACCCATGGACTTATATGGCTGCACCACTGGACTTATACGGCAGTACCCCTGGACATACACGGCAGTAACACTGGAGTTATATGGCAGTACCCCTGGATTTATATGGCTGTACCACTGGACTGGAGTTATACGGAAGTACCCCTGGACTTATACGGCAGTACCCCTGGACTTACAAGGCAGTACCCCTGCACTTATACAGCAGTACAACTGGACTTATACGGTGGTACCCCTGGACTTATATGGAAGTATCCCTGGAATTATACAGCAATACCCCTGGACTTATACGGCTGCACCACTGGACTGGACTTATATGGCAGTACCCCTGGACTTATACGGCAGTACCCCTGGACTTATACGGCAGTACCACTGGACTTATACAGCAGTACCAATGGACTTATACAGCACTACCTCTGGACTTATACAGCAGTACCACTCAACTTACAGTATACGCAGTACCACTGGACTGGATTTATACGGAAGTACCACTGGACTTATATGGCTGCACCACTGGACTGGACTTATATGTCAGTACCACTGAACTTATATGGCAGTACCTCTGGTCTTATACGGCAGTACCACTGGACTTCTACTGCAGTACTACTGGATTTATATGGCAGTACCCCATGACTTATACGGCAGTACCCTTGGACTTATATGGCAGTACCACTGGACTTATACAGCAGTACCACTGGACTTATACAGCAGTACCTCTGGACTTATACGGCAGTACCACTGGACTTATACGGCAGTACCACTGGACTGGACTTTTACGGCAGTACCCCGGGACTTATATGGCAGTACCACTAGACTTATTTAGCAGTACCACTAAACTGGACTTTTACGGCAGTACCCCATGACTTATACAGCAGTACCACTGGACTTATATGGCAGGACCACTTGACTTATATGGCAGTATCACTGGACTGGACTTAAACAGCAGTACCACTGGACTTATATGGCAATACCACTGTACTTATAAGGCAGTACCACTGGACTTATGGCAGCACAGGACACCACCACTGGACTGATGCAGCACAACACAGCACCACTGCACTGGACTTATACAGCAGCACCACTGGACTTATGGCAGCACAGGACACCACAACTGGACTTATGGCACCACAGGACACCACCACTGGACTGATGCAGCACAACACAGCACCACTGCACTGGACTGGACTTATACAGCAGCACTAGACTTATGGCAGCACAGGACACCACCACTGTGACTGGATTGATGCAGCACAAGACACCCACCACTGGACTGATGCAGTGCAAGACAGCACTGGAATGACACATAAGAGCAGGTCACAACCCCACGAGCCACACCACTTTCCCGCACAGACACTGAGGAGACACGTCCTCTCACTACACTCTCCAGGACTGGAGTGAAGATGGCGGCAATGCACGGCTCCTTATATGGAATCCAAAACCCGCGATAATCTGACAGCATTTTGCCTCATTCTGGTTTCTGAGTCTGGCGGGAAAAATCTGAGCCGGGCATGGATCCAGGCTCAGGACGTGATGTTCGGTAGGGTACGGTTCTCAGGGAACCAGCATTTAGAACCTATTTGATCATGACTATTATGCACTAACTTTCAGCTACAAATTCCTACTATATTTCACAGTATGCGTCATCAGAATCTGGACTTTGATCCTAATTGTGATCCATCACCTGTGTGCTAACAGTCACAGTTATTGTATAATTTGCTATTTGAATGCATTATACCCCTTATGCCTAAGCACTGTGTCTCAGTAAAAGGCATAGATATACACAACGCTTATCTGTCACATATTTCCTTACTAACACTAGGAAGTGAGTGCAGGTACCCCTCCCCCAGTGATCACACTCTATAGGAGTACTGACTATTAATAGCAGTAATCCTAAATAGCTGTACCATAAAATGATTCTCTTGTGCCCACAATGAACCCTTCTACAATTATAAAGCCAAAATGATGGGGAACAATTCTAGTAACAGAAGGTTTTTCGGTAACCGATTTTCTATGCCAAGGAGCAGACAACTATTAACCCTCTAAATAATCCCTGAAACCTTTGGATCCTGCAGCATTCTATAAAAATTGGTAACTGTCAGCGGGATCGGTAAGACTTCATTCATTTGCCTTGACAATCTAATAAAATGATGAGATTTTGTCCCATCTATGCCCCCAACCCACCAATGGTTCCTGCAAAAGATTGTACCCATGGGTATAATCCCACAAGCAAAATTCAGCAGGCTCAACACAAATGAAGCTGCTTTAATCTGTCTCTTCACACACTGTTGATAAAACAATAATTGCATGCAACGATTGTACCTTATCCACAGGCATTGTGCAACAACATTCTAATGTAACTATCTCAATTTCCAGGCATGATAACCTGGTAGTTGGAGCCACCATATTATCCACTGCAATTTGCACTACAAAATTCTGAAAAATGTCCTCTACATTATATGTCCCTCTAGATTACATGAACGTTGCGAATGAAATGCATGTACTGTACTTAGTAAACATAGAAACATGGAATTTGACAGCAGATAAGAACCACTTGGCCCATCTAGTCTGCCCCTTTTTTTATACTTTAGGTAATCTCAACCCATTTTGAACCTTAATTCTTTGTAAGGATGTTCATATGCTTATCCCAAGCATGTTTAAATTGCTCTACAGTCTTAGCCTCTACCACCTCTGATGGGAGGCTATTCCACTTATCCACTAACCTTTCTGTGAAGTAATTTTTCCTTACCTTTCCCCTGAATCTGCCTCCCTCCAGTCTCAGTGTATGTCCTCGAGTTTTAATACTTCTCTTCCATTGAAGAATGTTTCCCTCCTGAACTTTGTTAAAACCCTTGGTATATTTGAAAGTTTGTATCATATCCCCCCTTTCCCTTCTCTCCTCCAAACTATACATGTTAAGATCTTTTAGCCTTTTCGGGTAAGTTTTGTGATGTAGGCCATGCACCATTTTAGTTGCCCTTCTTTGTACACTCTCTAATGTATTTATATCCTTCCGGAGATATGGTCTCCAGAACTGGAAACAGTATTCCAGATGGAGCCGTACCAAAGACCCCTACAGTGGCATTATTACTTCTTTTTTCCTGCTACTGATGCCTCTCCCTATGCAACCAAGCCTCTGACTTGCCTTTCTCATTGATTTGTTGCATTGCTTTCCTGCCTTAACGCAATTGAAATAGTGACTCCTAAATCCATTTCCTCCTCAGTAGTCTCCATTATAGTACCCTTGATACTATATTTAGCCTTTGGGTTTTTGAGACCCAAAAGCATGATTTTGCATTTTTTAGCATTAAACTGTAGTTTCCACGTTCTTGATCATTTCTCAAGCCTACCTAGGTCATCAGTCATTTGTTTTACCCCTCCCGGTGTATCTACCCTGTTGCATATCTTTGAATCATCTGCATAAAGGCATACTTTCCCTTCAATACCATTTGCAATGTCACCAACAAAGATATTAAAGAGAACTGGTCCAAGTACAGATCCCTGGGATACTCTATTGGTAACATTTCCCTCCATAGATTGCACTCCATTTACTACAACTGTCTATTTTCTATCCTGCAACCAGGTTATCCATTTAACTGTTTTATAATCCACCACCACGCTTTCAAGTTTATTTAGCAGTCTGCGATGTGGGACAGTGTCAAATGCCTTACTAAAGTCTAGATATGCTACATCTACAGCTCCCCCTTGATCTACTATGTTCGTCACAGAGTCAAAAAAATAAATAGGATTTGTTTGGCATGATCTCCCACCAGTAAACCCATGCTGTTTTGGATCCTGTAAGTTGTTTGATTTAAGATATTCCACAGTTATTTATTTTAATAGTTTTTCCATTACTTCCCCTACTATGGATGTAAGGCTTACTGGTCTGTAGTTACTTGCTTCTTCCTTGCTTCCACTTTTGTGAAGTGGAACTACATTTGCTCTTTTCCAGTCCTCTGGAATGGCACCTGTATTTAGTGACTGGTTAAATAATTCTGTTAAAGATGTCACCAGCCCATCTTTTAGCTCTTTTAGTATCCTTGGGTGTATCCCATCTGGCCCCATTGATTTATCCACTTTTAGTTTTGAAAGTTTTGTTAGGACCTTCTCCTCTGTAAATTTACTTTCATCTACCTTATTTTTATGTCTGTCCTTGCAACTTAACTGTGGCCCCTTCCCTTCTCCTTCTGTAGTAAATACTGAGCAAAGATAATTATTTAGGTGATCTGCTATTGCCTTGTCTTCTTCCACCAAATGCTCACTCTCTGTCTTAAGTCTTATTATTCCTCCATTTGATTTTCTCCTTTCACTTATATACTTAAAAAAAAGTTTTCCCCCTTTATCTACTGACTGGGCCATTTTCTCCTCAGCTTCTGCCTTTGCACGTCTGATCACTTTCTTAGCATCCTTCCGTCTGTCAAGATACACCACTTCTATGTCATTATTATTTTGAGTCTGTTTGTATTTCCTAAAAGCCATCTTTTTTGCTTTCACACTAGTTGCTACTTCTTTTGTGAACCACACTGGCTTCCTTTTCCTGGTGCTTTTCCTAACCATTTTGAAACAAAGTTCTGTTGCCCTTAGTATTGCACTTTTTAGTTTTTCTTACCTCTCCAGCACTCCTTCCAAGTTCTTCCAGTCCGCCATTAAATGACTTAAACATCTCCCCATTTTTGCAAAGTCAGCATTTCTAAAATCCAACACCTTTGTTTTTGTGTGACAGGAGTTGGATCCTGTCTTTATACTAAACCATACTGCTTGATGATCACTGGATCCCAGGTGCTCGCCCACATATATGTATGATATCCTGTCTCATTTGTAAGAATTAAATCTAATATTGAGTCTTTGCAAGTGGGCTCCCTCACCAATTGCTTGAGAGATGCTCCCTTTAAGGAATTTAGAAATTTGCCACTTGTAGCTGAACTTACAAAAAACCCCTCTCAATTTACATCAAGTAAATTAAAGTCTCCCATAATTATGACTTCTCCCTTTAAAGCCATTTTAGTGATGTCCAACAATAGGTTCCTGTCCAAATCCTGCCCTTGGCCTGGTGGTGGCCTTTGTGATTATATTCACAAAGTCTTGTTTCAACATACTGTAGATCCCTCCTCATGGCCAAAGGCCAAAAGCTGCTCCATATTTGTTCCAATATGGCCACTACAACACCTGACTGATTAATGGTTGGGGTTCAGTAGAAAAAGCATTAACCCCTCATGTACTGCACTATGGGTGAATTTTATTAATTTGTGATTTTTATGTGTACTGCAGCACATAACTGAGTTCTGAGGCTGTGGCACTATGGGGTGTAGGGGATAAATCCCATTGTCTTGCACTTCAATGGTTAAGTCCTGGCACTCTAGCCTATGGGCCAGGATCTGTGTAATCAGCGGGGGTGGTACAGTGCAAGGCAAATAGCTGAGTTGCATAGAATTCTGATGGTGAGAGATCTTTGCAGATGCTGCAATGAGCAAGTGTAGATCTCTGTGTGCGATATCGTCTGCAGTGCCCCAGGATTCACATGCTACAGAAATTTGGGGGTAGGAAGGGGGTGGCGATGGGGTCTGTTTCCAAAAATAGAGGTATGTTGTCTTCATTTTGTGGAAGTGCTGAGGCCAATGTCTGCGTCTTCTGATGCAGATTTACTGGCCTCAACTATAGAGATGGACATAGCCAATATCGGATATATTTGTCTACAGTCAGTGTGAATGCCTGATTTGCGTGCTCCCATGGTCATTAGCGATGACTTCTGGTCGGCCCTGCTGCAAGGTCAACCAGAAGACATCGCTAACAATGCCATGCTGCCAAATGCAGCATGGCATTATCTGTCATTCCATTGTATGCACTTGCCGATGTAGGGTTCCATCATTTGCCGGATCGGACCATCAGAATAATTTTAGCTGGCTTTAGGCTTACTCAGACGGCCGATGGCGCAACCAATGGTCTCCATATGATCTGATGCTGCATCTTGAGGTGCAGCACTCAGATCTGCAATTCAGACAGTAGTCATCTTTTGCCCTAAGATGCCTCCTGCAGCATTACAAAATATTCACATCATTCTGGCATCTAAAGACAGTGATGCAAATCCCATACAACTCTGAATCACTTCCATATTCACTAAATGGGTTTGATGATTACAAAAATCTATCCACATGGTTCACACTGAAGTATTTTGAGCTACTCAGGGTATACCAACCAGTGTCTTGAAATGCATTGATGTGAACCCTGTGGATGCAGTAACTCTCTGCCATGGACCACTGTTTTTCCCCGCTATTGCCTTGGAGCCCATGCATTGTATTTATCTGGATATACTCTGCATTTACCATCTGTAGCTCCAAAATCAACAACAGGGTATGATCCTTCCCAGCATGTGAAACTTTTAATATCATATTTTCCGTTTTTGTGTACTTAGTATATTAATTGATCTTCAGAGTGGACCACATACTGACTGGTTATTAACTAAACTGATTGTCTTACAGGGGGATAGTTCTGTTGCTCCATTGGTGCATTTTATTCCAGCTCAGCACCTTTCCATTGTATTATACTTTTTTATGTACTGTTTTTCATATATTGCTTTTATCCAAATTTTCATGTCTTGTACTGTATACTAAATTGTATTTCTTGTGAGAACTACTTAGTGTCCTTTCTCCCCAGGCAGCTTTGTCCACAGACTGTGGTAACATTCCCCACTGTCCAATGGGAACAATGTTAAAATGTGGAAAACTTCTCTAGCTAGCGCATGTGGATCATGCTTTTAGCTGTATTTTTTAAGTGACAGGGAATGAAATACCCCCTGCAGTATTCTATGCAGGACTAAATAAAAAGAGCTATGTATGTCTTATTTTGTTTATTCTCTTCACAAATTCAAGGATCGTATGTCATTTGATTTTTATCTTGTATGCCTAAGCTATAAAAAGTCTACATGCTTAAAGATGCGTGCCTCTACTTGATTTACAGATAAATAATGTACAAAATGGATTACCTGTTCTCCAGCTATCCTGCAGTTGAGCCCAGTATCTCCAAGCCCGCTGGCCACTACCAAGTGTAGCACTGTTTCATAATCATAGTGGTGGCCAGTAATCTAAAGGTATTGCAGCAGCATGACCTGGAATTTCCAGAAGTAAGCAATTCCAGGTGCCAATGTAGGAACATGGTAGATTTTTTTTCCAGTTTTTGGTCTAGAAAATTCCATGGGGGGAGTTAATATCAGGTGGTTACTGATGGTGAGAGGAAATCACTATACCCAGTGAGTGGCATAGTAAGCCAGCTCAGGTTGCTCTAGAATAGAGCATCCACAATGCAATTTGTACTGGCTATAGAAGTAAGGTCATCCTGTCACACCACAGAACCAATTAAGGTATGTCTTGTATACATATCTCCTCCTTATTCTTGGTTTCATCTATTTCCTTTTCCACATCCTCCATAATTAAAAACATATACTGTAATATACTTCCATTTAATAATATTTATACGCCCCCCTAAGAACTATTAGAACACTGTATTATCTCTCCCCCAATCTCCTGGTCAGCTTTTAGGCCTTAATGATGGATTTTTTACCTTTGCCAGCAAGGTGCTTCTCTAATAGCCTAATAATGTTAGCAAGCATATACTCTGACCAGCTGAACCCTTACTATTATTAGAGCAAATCTTAAAACACCCAATTGTTCATGCTAATCTAATAAGTAATTATCACCAGAAGCTGCTCAGCTATTCCCATCCGCTTGCCAGACAACTACAAAAACCATCCATTCCCATTTCATGCTGACAAACACATACACTTTCCTACTGTGACCACACTCATTTAGAAGAAAAGAACCATTACTAAAATCATGTGGTGATGATGACGTGGTGGTTGTTGGCAGTTCCCCTTGCAACTGCACCACTGCTTTTCAGAAATATCAGCTAAATCAACCAAAGGTGGCATAGAGGTGGAAGTAAGGAAGACAGTTGAGGGGAATACTTGCCATTGAAAGCAGTGGAGGGCAAAATGCAGTGGAAAAAAAAAGAAGAAGTTGAGGATGGCTATAATGGAAAAGGAGGCTGAGTGGAGGAATCAAGGAAAATTGAGGTGGTAGGGAAAGAATAATGAGAAATGGTCAGAAAAAAAGTATTGCGCGAGCCCCAGTTGTCTAAGGTAGAGATATCAAGGAAAAATGGCAAAAATGATAAGAGGATGGGCAGCCCTGTAAAAGGATCAAATAAATAGGATACCAAGAGTAATGCTGGGACAACTGTTCAGACTGCCTGGGTAGGAGGAGGTTGGAAAATGAGGGGACAAAAGGGGTCACATACTAAAAAGATGGCAGGCAAAACTGGGGTATTAGATAATACAGTCACAAGGGTGCTAGCAGAAAGGGAAAAGAAGGAATGAGAGGGACAGGTGGAGATTGATTAAAAAACATGCTCCCAAATCTAAAAATAGTAGCAGTGTAGTGGGCAGAGCTAAAAAAAAAAGGAAAGCTAGGTAATTGGAAGGTGACTTCTGCCAGGAGAGACACCAGGGAAAAATGGAAGGAGAGCTGACCAGACATTAAGATGGCAGAGCCGCCACTGAAGTCATGCTGGTCAACTCCACTTGATGCTAGTAACTGTAAATGCCAGTTTCTGGTGGGGGTGGGGATAAAAAACTATTGGCATATGAGAGGATGAAGTCTCTAGATTATACTGATCACTTGTGAGGTGGTAGAGACTACTGACAAGAGCAAAGGCAGTGAGGAGCTGAACTAGTTGATTAGATATGGGGGCATGAACAGTCTGGGTTGCTTCATGATATGCATGGGAAGTCAGGCAGACAGGTGACAGAGGATGGGAAACAAGGAAAATTGGAGAAAGACAGTCATAAGAATGAAAAAAACGGAGAAAGATAAAGAAACAGCAAGAAAAGCAGAATAAGCAGAAAATAGAAAATGAGAAGCCACAAAAATTATGGGACAGAGCTAAACAGAGAACATTATGAAAATTGTACTGATTTTAACATTTGGAATTTTAGTCTAATACAGCCACAGACACTTAGGGGTATATTTACTAAAGTGCGGATTTTTAGAAGTGGCAATGTTGCCCATAGCAGCCAATCAGATTCTACTTATCATTTATCTAACTACTTCTAAAAGATACCACCTAGACTCTGATTGGTTGCTATGGGCAACATCTCCAATTCTAAAAACCCGCACTTTAGTAAATATACCCCTTATACTCCATGTAATTCATTAAGCAAGTAGACTTCACTCTACACAAAAACTACAATGTACCCTTCAGTTCCATTTAAACCCACCCAGGTCCTCCATATTGTTCCCTATAACTATATAACCTACCCAGTAACAAATATTAACTATTTCCAAACCCTTTCCTGTCATGTGGATGAGTGCAAACCCAAACTTGGAGTTTAACAGCCTATAGGATTATACTAGGGGTGTGCGTCAGGCCATTTTTCGGGTTTTGTGATTTGGTTTTGGATCTGTATCTCCTTCATGTTTTGGATCTGTATTGGTTTTGCCAAAACTGCCCTTGTGAGTTTTTGTTTTGGATCTGGATTTTTTTTGAAGAAATCATAAAAACAGCTAAAATAACAGAATGTGGGGGTGTTTTTGTTCCTACAGTATTATTGACCTCAATAATATTCATTTCCACTCATTTCCGGTCTATTCTGAACAGCTCACAGCTCACAATATTGTTTTTATCCAGTTTAGGTCAAAAGGTTGCACCGAGGTAGCTGGATGACTAAGCTCAGTGACAGCAGTGGGCCGCAAACATGTGGCAATTAACAATATATTTTTAAATTTTGTAATAATCTGTTAAAATTATTTTCAAATTAGGATAAAGTTCTTCTGTTCCTCAAAGATATATTCGACATGGAGAAGGTTCGCTAATCATCCATTAAAAATTATTTTTAAATCACGATTAAGTTCTTCTGTTCCTTTAAGATTTTTTTGACATGGAGAAGGTTTGCTAATCATCTGTTAAAAAATATTTACAAATTAGGATCAAGTTCTTCTGTTGCTAAAGGAAATCTACGAAATGCAGAAGGTTCGCTCTTCAAGTGTGAAGAGTTTAGTTATATTAATTTAATTTAAATGAATTTAATTTATAATTATTATTAATAATATTTTTGAATTAATCAGAATGTTGTGATAAGAAGAATTATGAAAATAGGACAACAAGTTATAACATTAGAATATGAGCTACGAACACAGCACCCTTAAATAGACGGAGAACGCCTGGATGTGTACTGGGAGGATACAGCACAAAATATTTTTAAAAAAGATTTCTTTTATTTTGGTTGGACTGAGAGAACACTCCTAGATGGCAGCTGCAGTCCCTGGATGTATACTGCGTTACGCAGAACAAAATATTAATTTAAATCAAAATATATATATATATATATATATATATATATATATATTATATTTTATATCACACACTGCGGTTACAGTGTCGCACAAATGAGTCAAAAATATGTATTATAATTTTTTATATCACAGACCAGTGGTTACAGTTTTGCACAAATGAGTCAGAAATATATATTATTACACACTGCGTTTTTGCTTCACAGACAGTGTCACACATCAATACATGTATAAATCACAGAGAATGATGCACTGCGGATCTCTTTCACCTACAGTGTTTTGTTTTATTAATTTATTTACCAAAGCCCATGTATGGACAGAGATCAAAGCACCCATAGGGTCTGGATGGATGCACACAGAAGCAGTCCCTGGGTGTGTACTGGCCTGGGGCGATGATACAGCACAAAATATTAATTTAAATTGTATTATTTTTTGGGGCAGCGCACAAATGAGAGGAGAGCACAATGTTGTTTTTTAAATATAATTTTTGGGGGGCCAGTGAGCAGATTCCCCTGACAGATCAGCACTGTGCCCCTAAAACACAGCAGGCCTATGGAGGACAGAGCACAAATTAGAGGATCCGACAGCAGGATGATGACGTGTTGCCTTGCTTTCGGATTCGGGGCTGGCTGGAAAACCTGAGCAGAGCTCGGATCAAGGTCTCGGATCTCAATGTTCGGGTGGGTTCGGTTCTCCAAGAACTGAACCTGCTCATCTCTAGATTATACAGGCGTCAGATATCCTTTAAACAGTAATTTCCTGGTCTATCTGCTCAGATATTTGGAAAAATATATTTCCAATATTATGTGGGGCATGATAATTTACTAAAGTGTGGTTGATTTTCTGGTTTGTTTTATGCAGTTTTCAAATCCAAATTTATTTATCCTCCTGCGGATTGTGAGGTGAAAGCTCAAAACATATCTAAATTGTGCCAGCGGTGCCTGGCACACAGCGCATGTGCACTGTTGGTGCAGGACCACCGGCAACACCTGCAGGCAGGGCCAGAGTAACGGTGGTGTCACAGAGGCAGCCATCTTATCAGTAGCGGATTAACAGCTGTGCGGGCAAAGCAGCCAGCAGCTCACCAGGGGGCCTGCGAGAGGGCTATTTAACTAATGCATCATTTACTTCCTGGCACCGGCAGGCTGTCAGCGCTTAGATTTCGGACAGCTACCGGGTGCTGCTTTATCTTGTCTCCTTTCCTGCTCGCTACTCTGTGTTGTGATGCCGTGCCTGCATGTGATGTGTCACGGCCACACGCACAGGGAGAGCTGATCAGAATGATGAAGGCGGCCAGTGGACTGAAGGATAGATGGTGAGTTGCTCCCGGAGGAGGTCTGGTTGTGGTTGCGGCGGCCGAGGTTCCTGGCGGTGGTATCAGCAGCAGATGGTCCTATATAGCAAACTGAAATCTAAATTACAGTGTAAAAATAAAGCAGCCATTATTTATCATCTGCCCCACCTGCAGTGCACATGGTTGGTCATTCCGACCCGATCGCTCGCTGCAGTTTATCGAAGTGCAGCGATTGGGTCAGAACTGCGCATGCGCCGGTGCCGCAATGTGCCGGCGCATGCCAGATGGCCAAAGGCCGTCGATGCCTAGCGATCGCCTCTGAGGCAGAGGCGGCCGCTGGGCGGGAGGGGGCTGGACGGTGGCGTTAAGCCGCCGTTTATGGGGCACGATCTGGCCAACGCAGGCGTGGTCGGACCGTTGGGGGGGCTGGCCACGGCGGCTGCGTGACATCACATGCAGCCGCTGCGACCCAGGGCAGTGAAGAGGTTCTCCCGGCCAGCCGTAGGAGCTGCGCTGGCTGGGAGTAACTCCTGAGATGCAAAAGCATTGCCGCTGTGCGATGCTTTTGCATTTCTGTGTTAGGTTCCTAGTGCTCAGAACAAGGGAGATGTTATGAAGTGAGTTCAGAGCACCAGGACGTAATACTGGATTTGGTGAAATGGAACGGGAATAGCCCCTGGCACCCTACCTCCGTTGTTTTACCTGTGTTGTCAATTCACGCTTGCAGGACTATGGTTTCTTGGGCCCATGGCAGCCGCGTTTGAAGGGCGGATTAGGTCTGCCCAACTCCGATGCCCCCTCAGGTCTTAAAGAGAGACAAAGCATGAACTGAGACAGGGTAATAACAAGGGGCCCTCTAACTGAAACAACCAAAGCCAGGGGCTACTAACTAGGCTAAAACTAAATGTATGTGCGGCTTGCCGCCAAAGGAAAAGAACAACAAAGGAAATGCTGACCACACGCCGATACAATACTTTTGTGTACCGGCGGTGACAGCATAAGCAGAACCCTCTGCAAAACACCAGTGACAGATACAACCAAGGAATACAGCGGCCTAGGCCGACGGACGCGGCAAAGCCACTACTCACGGAACCGGTACAAATACTGGCAAACGGACAGGTACCCCCAATGCTGCCGACACAGACTCTCAGAACTGGAGGACAGGCAGAATTCCAAACGACAGACCGGTGGACACCAGGAAGCCAGAAACTCGACCAGGCATAGGCAAAGCCACAGGACTTCTGGACAGGAACGCTTCACGGCAGGACACGGGATCAGACACAGGAATCGACACAGGGACTGACACAGGAATCGACACAGGAAGCAGCTAGACAGACACTGCTAGACAGGAGCTCAGGAACTGGCATGAACAAGCTCAGAACTCAAGCACTCTGGAAGACTGGAAACCTAGAAATATCACCAGCGTCTGTGAATTGCACTCAGCCAGCATATAACAGAGAGGCCTAATTAATTATGTCATGCAGCTGCCCTGTTGCATGACTCCAAACTGACAAGATGCAATTAGCAGCCAGGTGAGGCTGAACACATGGGAACAAGCTGCAATTACACAGACTCACCACCGGCAGCAAACAAGAGTATTCTTAAACAGAGCAACGGGAAATCCTGGCCTGCAAGACAACTTATAAACATAAAATAGGAATGAACCACTACCTGTGGTTCATAACAGTATCCTCTCCTTAAGGGTGAGATCCGAGCACCCCATGACACCCACGGGGAACATAAACAGAAGTATAACATAAAATACATAACCAAAATGCAAAATGGAAATGAGCCACAGCCGTGGCTCATAACATTACCCCCCCCTTGAGGAGGGGTCAAAGGACCCCAAAATTCAGACTATCCAACACAAGGGATAAAAAAAAAAAACCCTGAGACACTGGTCTAACAGACAAGAAAACAGAAACAAGCTGTAACAGCTTGTAACAGTGCCCTCCCCTTGACGGTGGCCACTGGACACAAGACAAGGGGAAAAAAAAATCTTTTTTTTTTTTTTTATATATCAAGGCAAGAGTCAAAAAAAAATTATTTCTTTTTCTTCTTCTTCTTTTTACAAAGCTCTTTAGGTCTGACCAAGGTAATTCCCCAAACATTGTCTGAACTGATGGTACCACCCAGCAAGGCTGCGTTCAAATCAGAGATAGGTTTCTTACCCTTGGGAGCTGAACTTTCAGGCAAAGTACTCCTATTAGAAGAAGAAGACAGAAAAGCACATCCTGCAGTCAAAACAACGGGCTGAGACTCTTGTGCCGAGTTTACAGTATTTGGTGGACTCTCAGCAGACAAGACGGGTGACTTAGAGGAACCTGAACCAATTTCTTTGGAACCATATCTTTTAATAACTGCATCACTGAATGCTGGGGGATCCTGAAGAATGGGATCTTCAGCTTTCATTAGGCTGGTCGCCCACTCAAAAGGCTCTCCTCTAAAGGAATATATCAGATAGAGCACTAGGTTCTCTGAAGTGATGCCCAGAAATGGTCTAGACAACATAATGATATAATAGTGTTTGTAAAGTGCCAGAAATTGGACTAAGTCCCCATCAAAGATTATGGATGTTGAGATATCAACAGAGTCAGGATCTGTTTCCTTCCCATCTGACTGACTAGAGTGCTTTGCTAGGACCTGGTCACTATTGACCTTACTCGAGGCTGAGACTCTCTGAACCCCACCTGGGGCAGTGACTTTCTGAACCCCACCCGGGGCAGTGACTTTCTGAACCCCACCCGGGGCAGTTACTTTCTGAACCCCACCCGGGGCAGTAACTTTCTGAACCCAACCCGGGGCAGTGACTTTCTGAACCCCACCCGGGGCAGTAACTTTCTGAACCCCACCCGGGGTAGTGACTTTCTGAACCCCACCCGGGGCAGTGACCTTCGGAAACCCCGCTGGGGTCAGCACCTCGGATTCTTTTACTGGGACCGAGCCGTCGGCCTCCCCCACTGGGACCGAGCCATCGGCCTTCCTCACTGGGACCGAGCCATCGGCTTCCCTCACTGGGACTGAGCCATTGGCCTCCCTCTCTGAGTCGATAATTATCGAAACTTCTCCCGGGACTATGACTTCCGGGACTTTTGCTGAAGCTATAACCTTCAGAACCTCCACAAATGCTATGCCTCTTAAGTTCTTTCCTGGGGAAGCGACCTCTAGACCCTTCTTTGAGGCTGCGTCTCTCGAGACCCCACTTGGGGATATTACTTCAAAGATCCCTTCTGGGGTTTTACTTCTCGAGTTCCCTTCTAGAACTATGGTTTCAGATCCCCTTTCTGGGGTTGCGCTTTTCAAGTCCCTACCTGGGGTAACAGCTTCTGAGACCCCTTCTGGTAAGGACACCTGAGCTATAAAATTTGACGTCCCTCTATAACCTAGAGCATCTGGTACCGCTCCAGCACTCTGGGCATCGGGTACCGCTCCAGCACTCTGGGCATCGAGTACCGCTCCAGCACTCTGGGCATCGGGTACCGCTCCAGCACTCTGGGCATCGGGTACCGCTCCAGCACTCTGGGCATCGGGTACCGCTCCAGCACTCTGGGCATCGGGTACCGCTCCAAGATCCTGAGCATCGGGCACCACTCCAGGACCCTGGGCAAGGGGCACCACTCCAGGACCCTGGGCATCGGGCACCACTCCAGGACCCTGGGCATCGGGCACCACTCCAGGACCCTGGGCATCGGGCACCACTCCAGGACCCTGGGCATCGGGCACCACTCCAGGACCCTGGGCATCGGGCACCACTCCAGGGGTGTGCAACTCTGCTTGAACAGGAAAATCAAGAGAGGAGAGAAACATTCTCTTTTGATTCCTGAATCTATAATGGGGCTCCCTTGCCCAAGGACCCCAATTATAGGACAGAGAGTTTTTTAGTGTGGGTTGTGTGACAAGTACCTCTGCCACAGTAGAGACAGGAGTAGGTCTTGTATCCTGACTCAGCTTGGCCAGAGGGCAAGACTTGTCACCACACTTTGGCTTGCGCAACTCACAGGTCTGCAGATAGTGGCCTAAACCCCCACAATATAGGCATAAGTTTAAGTTTCTGCGACGCAGACGCTCCTCTTCTGAGATTGAGTATAAGTGTATACAGCGCTAACAAAAAACTGGATATGGGAAATTAATAATCACAATTTATTATAAAACATTGTTGCAACAATTAAATTCATATATAAAAAAAAGGAGGGGGACAATACTTTGTCAATAAAAAGTAAAAATATATAAAAATATATATATATAGGGCAGGCACAGCAATTTTTGTTTGATAAATTACCACACGAGGAAGCCGAATGGGTACACTGGTGCAAGTCCTTGGAATAGTAGCCACAGTCCTAGGGAGCAGTTTGCAGTGCTAGCAGATAAAGTCCAAATGAAAAAGGCCGATCTTTATGATGTTTGATCCGGACTGAGGTGCGTCCTGTCAGATTGTTGGATCTTTCTGTGCCTTGTGGACATCCGCTATTTTTCCCAATTTGCTGGTGGACTTCTAGGCTGGTTTCCAGGTTCCAAAAGTGATTCCAGTGGTATACGGCTCCTCAGAACCAACGCGTTTCGCTGTATTCACAGCTTTTTCAAGGTATGTGTGCCCTCTGTGTGGATGCCCTTTTTAAAGGCTGTGCTAATTGCCCATTGAAAACAGCTGAGATCGATTTTAGATATCTCAATAGACCATAAAACAAAACCATATCCAGTTTAGATTGCTTGTATGTAGTGGAGACAAATGTATATTCATAAAGCTAATAACTTTGGTTAATATAAAAGGAGATGTATTGCAAAATACAGGAACACTTCCTGTTTACATATGTATAGGTCACATGACCGCATGTATGTGTGTCTTCACATAGGTTTAATCACCCCATGTGACCTGATCACGTGACTCGGTCACGTGACTTGTTCCGGTCACGTGACTTTCTCCGGTCACGTGATCAGCACCACGTGCGAGCGTCCGGCAGCTTGTATTAGTTCCTATGTCGCAATTCATTGGACATAAGCCCACTAGTCACATAGGTTTAATCACACCATGTGACCTGATCACGTGACTCGGTCACGTGACTTGCTCCGGTCACGTGACTTTCTCCGGTCACGTGATCGGCACTGCGTGCGAGCGTCCGGCGGCTTGTATTATTTCCTATGTCACACTTCATTGGACATAAGGTCACATGTTCGATTCAGAGACCGGAAATACATCATTCCCTTACTTTGATGCCTGTAGGGGGTCATGTGACCGGGTGCAAAGATAACTGTTTTGCCCTTAGTTGGCGATTTACTTTCTTTAGTCAATACAAATCATTTATCATGTTTATAAAGCACTCTATATTAACAATACAGGTTTTTAAATAGAGATTTGCAAACATATAAGGTAAAACAAGAAACCCCATAACAGAGGTGATTATCAGCAATTTCATTCAATAATTCAAAGCAATATGATATATATATATTAATAAATACGTAAGGTGAATATTCTATCAATTTATTTTAATCATAGACTACAGTCAGATATGGATATTATTCCAAGTGTATATCTAAGAATTGCCAAATTATTTATTTAAAGAACATAGACATATATTCGGAAAACCTTTTATTCTTTTTATTGCCATCTTGTGGTGGATTCTTATAATGTCATTTCCTAAGGAAATGCCTAGTGATTTATACATCAATCTTCAGGGATGTATTCTAGGATGATGTTTTTTACTAGTATATGTAAAGGTGAGAAAGAAAGATATTTTTTGTATATATATATATGTTGTACCAACAAATCTTTTATGTTATATATATATTATTCTTTTGATATTTTATTATTTAAGTATTTTCAATTATTTTCTAATACAATAATCAGTATATATGTATAATGATCTATTAAGGGATCATGAAAGTAGATATATAAATATGGGAAGACCTTTTTTCCCTGGGTGGGTGTTATCTTCTACTGAAGTGATCTTTGGACACAAATACACCTAGTCAGCTCTATATTGATCGTATGGGATATATATAGGTGTCCTTTAAACTATAAATGGGAAGATCGATTTGCTGTCTTAAAATTATAATACTACATTTAGTTCTAATCCTTCATTGAGACCACTGGGATGTAATGTGTTAAGCTGAAAGGTCCAAAAGATCTCTTGGCGACATAATTTAGTGAATCTATCTCCCCCCCGAGTTGTTTGCGGAATATGTTCTAGTCCAATTAACCGCAGAGAGCTAGGGTCTTTCTTATGATGGTAAAGGAAATGCCTTGATACACTATGTTTAGTGAAGCCGATGGTAATATTTCTACGATGTTCCATAAATCTAGATTTTAGGGCCCTGGTTGTTCTGCCAATATATTTAAGACTGCACCCACACTCCAACAAATAAACGACCCAGGTGGTATTACAGTTAATGAAACTAGAAATATTTATGTATTTCTCTTCTGATATCAAATTAATGATTTTGGTTTTATTCTGTACATATGAACAAGTAGTGCATCTATTGGCCCCACATTTGTAGAAGCCTTTCGGTTTCGTGTTTAGCCATGATGTTTCACCTTTTTTATTTATTTCCCCTTTTTGAGTTCTTATTTGGCTTGGAGCCAATATTGTTTTTAACGATTTATTCTTCTTAAAGATAAATTCTGGTTTTCTAGGGAGTATATTACTTAGAATAGGGTCATTTTGTAGCATGTGATAATTTTGTTTCACTATATTTCTAATTTGATTAGATTTGCTGTTAAATTTAGATATAAAAGCCAATTCTTTTTTCTCAGAGGGGGTTTTTTTCTTTGGATGGAGGAGAGTGTATCTATCAATTTTTTCTACTTCCACAACTGTTCTATCTAGTAAATGTTGTGGGTAGTCTCTATCGGAGAAGGATTCTAACAGACCTTCGGCTTGTGCTTTAAATGATTGAATGGAGGAACAGTTTCTTTTTATGCGTAAGAGTTGACCCTTTGGAATATTATTCTTCCATGATTGGTGGTGTGCACTTTTATAATTTAGGTATGAATTGTGACCCACTTCTTTTATATAATTGGAAGTGTGAATACAATTATCAATTATTTCCAGCGTGATATCCGAAAAGGTGTTTACATCCCCATCCCTCATTTGGGATGGGGATGTAAACACCTTTTCGGAACTAGTCACGTCACTTAATAACAACACATATAATTTAAAATTCACTTCCAATTTCAGTTCTTCTAAAATTAACTTTTTGGATATCACGCTGGAAATAATTGATAATTGTATTCACACTTCCAATTATATAAAAGAAGTGGGTCACAATTCATACCTAAATTATAAAAGTGCACACCACCAATCATGGAAGAATAATATTCCAAAGGGTCAACTCTTACGCATAAAAAGAAACTGTTCCTCCATTCAATCATTTAAAGCACAAGCCGAAGGTCTGTTAGAATCCTTCTCCGATAGAGACTACCCACAACATTTACTAGATAGAACAGTTGTGGAAGTAGAAAAAATTGATAGATACACTCTCCTCCATCCAAAGAAAAAAAACCCCTCTGAGAAAAAAGAATTGGCTTTTATATCTAAATTTAACAGCAAATCTAATCAAATTAGAAATATAGTGAAACAAAATTATCACATGCTACAAAATGACCCTATTCTAAGTAATATACTCCCTAGAAAACCAGAATTTATCTTTAAGAAGAATAAATCGTTAAAAACAATATTGGCTCCAAGCCAAATAAGAACTCAAAAAGGGGAAATAAATAAAAAAGGTGAAACATCATGGCTAAACACGAAACCGAAAGGCTTCTACAAATGTGGGGCCAATAGATGCACTACTTGTTCATATGTACAGAATAAAACCAAAATCATTAATTTGATATCAGAAGAGAAATACATAAATATTTCTAGTTTCATTAACTGTAATACCACCTGGGTCGTTTATTTGTTGGAGTGTGGGTGCAGTCTTAAATATATTGGCAGAACAACCAGGGCCCTAAAATCTAGATTTATGGAACATCGTAGAAATATTACCATCGGCTTCACTAAACATAGTGTATCAAGGCATTTCCTTTACCATCATAAGAAAGACCCTAGCTCTCTGCGGTTAATTGGACTAGAACATATTCCGCAAACAACTCGGGGGGGAGATAGATTCACTAAATTATGTCGCCAAGAGATCTTTTGGACCTTTCAGCTTAACACATTACATCCCAGTGGTCTCAATGAAGGATTAGAACTAAATGTAGTATTATAATTTTAAGACAGCAAATCGATCTTCCCATTTATAGTTTAAAGGACACCTATATATATCCCATACGATCAATATAGAGCTGACTAGGTGTATTTGTGTCCAAAGATCACTTCAGTAGAAGATAACACCCACCCAGGGAAAAAAGGTCTTCCCATATTTATATATCTACTTTCATGATCCCTTAATAGATCATTATACATATATACTGATTATTGTATTAGAAAATAATTGAAAATACTTAAATAATAAAATATCAAAAGAATAATATATATATAACATAAAAGATTTGTTGGTACAACATATATATATATACAAAAAATATCTTTCTTTCTCACCTTTACATATACTAGTAAAAAACATCATCCTAGAATACATCCCTGAAGATTGATGTATAAATCACTAGGCATTTCCTTAGGAAATGACATTATAAGAATCCACCACAAGATGGCAATAAAAAGAATAAAAGGTTTTCCGAATATATGTCTATGTTCTTTAAATAAATAATTTGGCAATTCTTAGATATACACTTGGAATAATATCCATATCTGACTGTAGTCTATGATTAAAATAAATTGATAGAATATTCACCTTACGTATTTATTAATATATATATCATATTGCTTTGAATTATTGAATGAAATTGCTGATAATCACCTCTGTTATGGGGTTTCTTGTTTTACCTTATATGTTTGCAAATCTCTATTTAAAAACCTGTATTGTTAATATAGAGTGCTTTATAAACATGATAAATGATTTGTATTGACTAAAGAAAGTAAATCGCCAACTAAGGGCAAAACAGTTATCTTTGCACCCGGTCACATGACCCCCTACAGGCATCAAAGTAAGGGAATGATGTATTTCCGGTCTCTGAATCGAACATGTGACCTTATGTCCAATGAAGTGTGACATAGGAAATAATACAAGCCGCCGGACGCTCGCACGCAGTGCCGATCACGTGACCGGAGAAAGTCACGTGACCGGAGAAAGTCACGTGACCGAGTCACGTGATCAGGTCACATGGTGTGATTAAACCTATGTGACTAGTGGGCTTATGTCCAATGAATTGCGACATAGGAACTAATACAAGCTGCCGGACGCTCGCACGTGGTGCTGATCACGTGACCGGAGAAAGTCACGTGACCGGAACAAGTCACGTGACCGAGTCACGTGATCAGGTCACATGGGGTGATTAAACCTATGTGAAGACACACATACATGCGGTCATGTGACCTATACATATGTAAACAGGAAGTGTTCCTGTATTTTGCAATACATCTCCTTTTATATTAACCAAAGTTATTAGCTTTATGAATATACATTTGTCTCCACTACATACAAGCAATCTAAACTGGATATGGTTTTGTTTTATGGTCTATTGAGATATCTAAAATCGATCTCAGCTGTTTTCAATGGGCAATTAGCACAGCCTTTAAAAAGGGCATCCACACAGAGGGCACACATACCTTGAAAAAGCTGTGAATACAGCGAAACGCGTTGGTTCTGAGGAGCCGTATACCACTGGAATCACTTTTGGAACCTGGAAACCAGCCTAGAAGTCCACCAGCAAATTGGGAAAAATAGCGGATGTCCACAAGGCACAGAAAGATCCAACAATCTGACAGGACGCACCTCAGTCCGGATCAAACATCATAAAGATCGGACTTTTTCATTTGGACTTTATCTGCTAGCACTGCAAACTGCTCCCTAGGACTGTGGCTACTATTCCAAGGACTTGCACCAGTGTACCCATTCGGCTTCCTCGTGTGGTAATTTATCAAACAAAAATTGCTGTGCCTGCCCTATATATATATATTTTTATATATTTTTACTTTTTATTGACAAAGTATTGTCCCCCTCCTTTTTTTTATATATGAATTTAATTGTTGCAACAATGTTTTATAATAAATTGTGATTATTAATTTCCCATATCCAGTTTTTTGTTAGCGCTGTATACACTTATACTCAATACTATTTACCCAGGGACTAACTATCCCTTTAAAACAGCAGCTGAAAAGGATAAGCATATCCTCTTAACAGCGCCGGACTAATTACCTTGGTAATTTATTTTTTTTGCTCCTCTTCTGAGAGCCTGGGCCGCAGAAAACTTTTAAACCTTTTCTCTTCAATTAAACCAGAGGATTCTCTTGTCACCATACTGTGAACAAGAGTCTCATTAGAGATAGATGTACTCTCAACGACTTCTGGCAAGATGAGCAAGATTTTAGTCAGAAGGTTTTGCAGTTGCTTTAAGGATTGCTGCAAAACTTCTAGTCGCTCAGGTCTCAAAGCACTGAAAGCAGAGTTCAGGGCTGAGAGAGATGCCTGCAGGGCTTGCATAGTAGACATAGGAGGATTTAAAACTAGACAAGACAAGACAAGGCAAGACTAGACAAGGCAAGACTAGACAAGGCAAGACTACATTTTTAAACTAGACAAAACAAGACTGGATTTTTTTTTTTAAATATCGGATTGGATTCTGCACTCTGAGTTCTAGACAGGACTGGATTTATAAACACCGGACTGGATTCTGCACACTGAATTATAGCCAGGACTGGATTCTAAACACCGGACTGGATTCTGCACACTGAATTCTAGACAGGACTGGATTCTAAACACCGGACTGGATTCTAGACTAGACACTGGACTGGGCCAAAAAAAAAAAAAGTTTTATTTCTTTTTTGTGGCATGGCTGGTGATAATGTTAGGTTCCTGGTGCTCAGAACAAGGGAGATGTTATGAAGTGAGTCCAGAGCACCAGGACGTAATACTGGATTTGGTGAAATGGAACGGGAATAGCCCCTGGCACCCTACCTCCGTTGTTTTACCTGTGTTGTCAATTCACGCTTGCAGGACTATGGTTTCTTGGGCCCATGGCAGCCGCGTTTGAAGGGCGGATTAGGTCTGCCCAACTCCGATGCCCCCTCAGGTCTTAAAGAGAGACAAAGCATGAACTGAGACAGGGTAATAACAAGGGGCCCTCTAACTGAAACAACCAAAGCCAGGGGCTACTAACTAGGCTAAAACTAAATGTATGTGCGGCTTGCCGCCAAAGGAAAAGAACAACAAAGGAAATGCTGACCACACGCCGATACAATACTTTTGTGTACCGGCGGTGACAGCATAAGCAGAACCCTCTGCAAAACACCAGTGACAGATACAACCAAGGAATACAGCGGCCTAGGCCGACGGACGCGGCAAAGCCACTACTCACGGAACCAGTACAAATACTGGCAAACGGACAGGTACCCCCAATGCTGCCGACACAGACTCTCAGAACTGGAGGACAGGCAGAATCCCAAACGACAGACCGGTGGACACCAGGAAGCCAGAAACTCGACCAGGCATAGGCAAAGCCACAGGACTTCTGGACAGGAACGCTTCATGGCAGGACACGGGATCAGACACAGGAATCGACACAGGGACTGCAATTACACAGACTCACCACCGGCAGCAAACAAGAGTATTCTTAAACAGAGCAACGGGAAATCCTGGCCTGCAAGACAACTTATAAACATAAAATAGGAATGAACCACTACCTGTGGTTCATAACAGTATCCTCTCCTTAAGGGTGAGATCCGAGCACCCCATGACACCCACGGGGAACATAAACAGAAGTATAACATAAAATACATAACCAAAATGCAAAATGGAAATGAGCCACAGCCGTGGCTCATAACATTACCCCCCCCCCCTTGAGGAGGGGTCAAAGGACCCCAAAATTCAGACTATCCAACACAAGGGATAAAAAAAAAAACCCAGAGACACTGGTCTAACAGACAAGAAAACAGAAACAAGCTGTAACAGCTTGTAACAGTGCCCTCCCCTTGACGGTGGCCACTGGACACAAGACAAGGGGGAAAAAAATCTTTTTTTTTTTTTTTTTATATATCAAGGCAAGAGTCAAAAAAAAAAATATTTCTTTTTCTTCTTCTTCTTTTTACAAAGCTCTTTAGGTCTGACCAAGGTAATTCCCCAAACATTGTCTGAACTGATGGTACCACCCAGCAAGGCTGCTTTCAAATCAGAGATAGGTTTCTTACCCTTGGGAGCTGAACTTTCAGGCAAAGTACTCCTATTAGAAGAAGAAGACAGAAAAGCACATCCTGCAGTCAAAACAACGGGCTGAGACTCTTGTGCCGAGTTTACAGTATTTGGTGGACTCTCAGCAGACAAGACGGGTGACTTAGAGGAACCTGAACCAATTTCTTTGGAACCATATCTTTTAATAACTGCATCACTGAATGCTGGGGGATCCTGAAGAATGGGATCTTCAGCTTTCATTAGGCTGGTCGCCCACTCAAAAGGCTCTCCTCTAAAGGAATATATCAGATAGAGCACTAGGTTCTCTGAAGTGATGCCCAGAAATGGTCTAGACAACATAATGATGTAATAGTGTTTGTAAAGTGCCAGAAATTGGACTAAGTCCCCATCAAAGATTATGGATGTTGAGATATCAACAGAGTCAGGATCTGTTTCCTTCCCATCTGACTGACTAGAGTGCTTTGCTAGGACCTGGTCACTATTGACCTTACTCGAGGCTGAGACTCTCTGAACCCCACCTGGGGCAGTGACTTTCTGAACCCCACCCGGGGCAGTGACTTTCTGAACCCCACCCGGGGCAGTTACTTTCTGAACCCCACCCGGGGCAGTAACTTTCTGAACCCAACCCAGGGCAGTGACTTTCTGAACCCCACCCGGGGCAGTAACTTTCTGAACCCCACCCGGGGTAGTGACTTTCTGAACCCCACCCGGGGCAGTGACCTTCGGAAACCCCGCTGGGGTCAGCACCTCGGATTCTTTTACTGGGACCGAGCCGTCGGCCTCCCCCACTGGGACCGAGCCATCGGCCTTCCTCACTGGGACCGAGCCATCGGCTTCCCTCACTGGGACTGAGCCATTGGCCTCCCTCTCTGAGTCGATAATTATCGAAACTTCTCCCGGGACTATGACTTCCGGGACTTTTGCTGAAGCTATAACCTTCAGAACCTCCACAAATGCTATGCCTCTTAAGTTCTTTCCTGGGGAAGCGACCTCTAGACCCTTCTTTGAGGCTGCGTCTCTCGAGACCCCACTTGGGGATATTACTTCAAAGATCCCTTCTGGGGTTTTACTTCTCGAGTTCCCTTCTAGAACTATGGTTTCAGATCCCCTTTCTGGGGTTGCGCTTTTCAAGTCCCTACCTGGGGTAACAGCTTCTGAGACCCCTTCTGGTAAGGACACCTGAGCTATAAAATTTGACGTCCCTCTATAACCTAGAGCATCTGGTACCGCTCCAGCACTCTGGGCATCGGGTACCGCTCCAGCACTCTGGGCATCGAGTACCGCTCCAGCACTCTGGGCATCGGGTACCGCTCCAGCACTCTGGGCATCGGGTACCGCTCCAGCACTCTGGGCATCGGGTACCGCTCCAGCACTCTGGGCATCGGGTACCGCTCCAAGATCCTGAGCATCGGGCACCACTCCAGGACCCTGGGCAAGGGGCACCACTCCAGGACCCTGGGCATCGGGCACCACTCCAGGACCCTGGGCATCGGGCACCACTCCAGGACCCTGGGCATCGGGCACCACTCCAGGACCCTGGGAATCGGGCACCACTCCAGGACCCTGGGCATCGGGCACCACTCCAGGGGTGTGCAACTCTGCTTGAACAGGAAAATCAAGAGAGGAGAGAAACATTCTCTTTTGATTCCTGAATCTATAATGGGGCTCCCTTGCCCAAGGACCCCAATTATAGGACAGAGAGCTTTTTAGTGTGGGTTGTGTGACAAGTACCTCTGCCACAGTAGAGACAGGAGTAGGTCTTGTATCCTGACTCAGCTTGGCCAGAGGGCAAGACTTGTCACCACACTTTGGCTTGCGCAACTCACAGGTCTGCAGATAGTGGCCTAAACCCCCACAATATAGGTATAAGTTTAAGTTTCTGCGACGCAGACGCTCCTCTTCTGAGAGCCTGGGCCGCAGAAAACTTTTAAACCTTTTCTCTTCAATTAAACCAGAGGATTCTCTTGTCACCATACTGTGAACAAGAGTCTCATTAGAGATAGATGTACTCTCAACGACTTCTGGCAAGATAAGCAAGATTTTAGTCAGAAGGTTTTGCAGTTGCTTTAAGGATTGCTGCAAAACTTCTAGTCGCTCAGGTCTCAAAGCACTGAAAGCAGAGTTCAGGGCTGAGAGAGATGCCTGCAGGGCTTGCATAGTAGACATAGGAGGATTTAAAACTAGACAAGACAAGACAAGGCAAGACTAGACAAGGCAAGACTAGACAAGGCAAGACTACATTTTTAAACTAGACAAAACAAGACTGGATTTTTTTTTTTAAATATCGGATTGGATTCTGCACTCTGAGTTCTAGACAGGACTGGATTTCTAAACACCGGACTGGATTCTGCACACTGAATTCTATACAGGACTGGATTCTAAACACCGTACTGGATTCTGCACACTGAATTCTAGACAGGACTGGATTCTAAACACCGGACTGGATTCTAGACTAGACACTGGACTGGGCCAAAAAAAAAAAAAGTTTTATTTCTTTTTTGTGGCATGGCTGGTGATAATGTTAGGTTCCTGGTGCTCAGAACAAGGGAGATGTTATGAAGTGAGTCCAGAGCACCAGGACGTAATACTGGATTTGGTGAAATGGAACGGGAATAGCCCCTGGCACCCTACCTCCGTTGTTTTACCCGTGTTGTCAATTCACGCTTGCAGGACTATGGTTTCTTGGGCCCATGGCAGCTGCGTTTGAAGGGCGGATTAGGTCTGCCCGACTCCGATGCCCCCTCAGGTCTTAAAGAGAGACAAAGCGTGAACTGAGACAGGGTAATAACAAGGGGCCCTCTAACTGAAACAACCATAGCCAGGGGCTACTAACTAGGCTAAAACTAAATGTATGTGCGGCTTGCCGCCAAAGGAAAAGAACAACAAAGGAAATGCTGACCACACGCCGACACAATACTTTTGTGTACCGGCGGTGACAGCATAAGCAGAGCCCTCTGCAAAACACCAGTGACAGATACAACCAAGGAATACAGCAGCCTAGGCCGACGGACGCGGCAAAGCCGCTACTCACGGAACCGTTACAAATACTGGCAAACGGACAGGTACCCCCAATGCTGCCGACACAGACTCTCAGAACTGGAGGACAGGCAGAATCCCAAACGACAGACCGGTGGACACCAGGAAGCCAGAAACTCGACCAGGCATAGGCAAAGCCACAGGACTTCTGGACAGGAACGCTTCACGGCAGGACACGGGATCAGACACAGGAATCGACACAGGGACTGACACAGGAATCGACACAGGAAGCAGCTAGACAGACACTGCTAGACTGGAGCTCAGGAACTGGCAGGAACAAGCTCAGAACTCAAGCACTCTGGAAGACTGGAAACCTAGAAATATCACCAGCGTCTGTGAATTGCACTCAGCCAGGATATAACAGAGAGGCCTAATTAATTATGTCATGCAGCTGCCCTGTTGCATGACTCCAAACTGACAAGATGCAATTAGCAGCCAGGTGAGGCTGAACACATGGGAACAAGCTGCAATTACACAGACTCACCACCAGCAGCAAACAAGAGTATTCTTAAACAGAGCAACGGGAAATCCTGGCCTGCAAGACAACTTATAAACATAAAATAGGAATGAACCACTACCTGTGGTTCATAACAGTATCCTCTCGTTAAGGGTGAGATCCGAGCACCCCATGACACCCACGGGGAACATAAACAGAAGTATAACATAAAATACATAACCAAAATGCAAAATGGAAATGAGCCACAGCCGTGGCTCATAACATTGTGGGGGAAGGGGGGCCGGCACTGACACGCGGGGCAGACTAGCCCTGTGTTGGGCGTCCCCCCGCATGTCTGAGTGCCTGATCGTAGCTGTGCTAAATTTAGCACAGCTATGATCAACTTGGAATGACCCCCATGGTTTTGTCCATTAGAGAAAGATTTTGCTGCTGCGATCAGGTCTGAATTCAGCATAAAATCCAGCCATAGAAGGCTCAGATGTTTATTATGACCATCTTCAGGATTGTGGTAAGAATTATTTTTATTGATTTGTTACAATTTATAAGCCCTCATTTGATGATAGTCAATTTAATAGAATAATAAAAAACCCACTAATTATAATTATTTTTATTACAGTTTACAGGGACAGTATGTGCATGTCCTACCAAATTATACTCCATTCAAGATGGCATATGATACAGTAGAGTGGATATATTTTGCAGTTACTTGTACTTTTTGGGCTTACAGTACCAACACAAGCATCCAAGTGCCACCCCCAATTACGTGCTGACCCTAGACAAGTGACTCAGATGTCTAATGTGAAATTCACTACTGCCCTCACTTGCATGGGTTTCCCCTGGGTACTCCGGTTTCCTCCCACAGTCCAAAAATATAGTGGTAGGCTAGTTTGCTCCCACCAAAATATAACCTAGTGTGTGTACATGGGCAGACTAGATGGACCAAGTGGTTCTTATCTGCTGTCAAATTCTGTGTTTCTATGTAAAACAAGAAAAATGTGTACTGATAGTACAGAAATTGCAGAACACGGAAATTGTTTATATACATTGCTGTATCAGCAGTCATAATACTCAAAAGCACATGACAGAAGAGGGCCTTGCATTATTCATGAGAACTTACATTCTAAAGGGGAGTGCCAACAGAAAGGAGTGACACACAGGGGAGAGATAGCGGGTGAAGAGAATGGAGTGGTGGGTTAGGATGAGTGCTGAAAGGCTTTGAAACAAAGAAATTAGTCTTATAGGGAGAGGAAGAGCATTCCAGACGTAGGGAGCAGCACACACAAAATCTTGCAGGTTGGAATGGGAGGAAGTAATCAGTTGGGAGAAGAGGTGGCATTCATATGTGGAGCAAAGTGCGCATGTGGGATTGTGAAAGGAGATGAGGTCAGAGATGTAAATATGAAAGGATTGGGTGGGGCTTTAAATGTGAGAAGTTAAACTTGGGTTCTGAAGAGGAAAGCATGCCAGTGTAGGTCTTGTAGGAGAGAGGATGCAGATGTAGTATGTTTGGAGAGGAACTAGAGCTACAATGTCTGGTCCTGCATCAGAGTGATGTGTAATGCATTTTGGGGCACAGTCTGCTGCATCACTGCACTTAACTGTCTTTTATTAAGGAACACACTGCCACCATACTGTGCACTAACTACTATAGGCAACAAAATTCTATACCTCATTTTCCTGTTTTTACAAATCAATCAATTAATAATAATAATCATCATCATCATTATTATTATTATTGTAACAAAAATAATCACGATAAAAATAAAAGATATGAAAATTAATTTCAAATTGGGATATTTATCACTTAATTGCAAAAGGATGTATTATATGCTTATTACAAAACAACATCTATATTGAAGTCACAGTGACATTAAAAAAAAAGTTACTGTTTGATATCACAGTAATATTACACAACATATTATAACACTCGTCCACTTAAATGTTAAAAATACAGTATGTCATTTTTTTTAATTTTCATCATGATATGTATAGCACAGAAACAATGCAAGACACAATGCAGACACAAAGGATTTTGTGCGTGATATAACATATAGACAGTGTAATACAATGATTTAGTATTGTTTAGTAAATGTCTACAAGAAGCTTTATGACTTCTCCAGCATAAAACTTTTTGGAGATGTTGTAGCTTCTTCAAGATGTTGACCGGACTATGAAGTGTGATTAATCAGTAAATTTAATACAATCTCGGCACATTTCCTGACAGTAATTTTAGAAACATTTGTTTAAATCCTTGACTAGTTTAATCTCATAAGGTGTAAAAGAGGTATGTAGGCTGAGAAAGAATGTATACTATTTTCTCTAAAAGCTCATGTTATTCTATGGCCCATTTACCTATCACTCCTAAAGAACAAGTCACCATGGTCAAGTCACAGGTTTGTTTTACTAGGAAAGGTCAAATGATTTAGTCTTTGTACTTTCACCTTACTCCCTTTCTATTACCACACAACAGTGCTTAAAAGACAGTGATAAATTATGTGTTGATGATTGATATCTTTTTAATTTGAGAGCCATCTAAATGGGACAACAGAAAAAGTAAATGACTTTACCCAGGAAACCCTTCTTTTTTTTTTTTAATAGTTGAATAAAATCAGACACTTGATGGTGCTCTAATTGGTCGTAATCAATGTTCATTTGTAAGGCACCACAAGCTCTGTGGCATCAGTGAGTTACTCATCATGCAAAATATAATTGTACCTGGAAAGAGAATATCTACTGATGAGGTTAATATAGGAAGTGAGGGAAACGGTAGAGACGCATCTTCTTGTGAAAGGTTACAAGCAGGAGTTTATAGACTCTGGTTAACCTTTATTTGTGTGACCTGCACTGTAACTTTGTTGTTTTTACAATGACAATAAAATATCTAATCTAATTAAGACAAGGAGGGGCAGGAATACAGGTGAGTCAAAACCACCCCCCTAGATGATGCCACCATGCATCTTCAATTGGGAGTCAGCAATAGGGAATAGCCACACCCCCATGTGTGGCCATGCTTCCATCTACTACCATGGACCTGCAGATCTGTTAATGGCCATACTATCTAGAGCACAGGTTCTCAAACTCAGTCCTCAGAACCCCACACAGTGCATGTTGTGCAGGTCTCCTCACAGAATCACAATTGAAATAATGAGCTCCACATGTGGACCTTTAAAAATGTGTCAGTGAGTAATTAATACACCTGTGCACCTACTGGGTTACCTGCAAAACATGCACGAGAGGGAGGCGGAAATTACATTAGGAACTTGTGGGACACAGGCGGAGATGTACTAAGCAGTGATAAAAGTGAAGAAGTGTGCCAGTGGAGAAGTTGCTCATGGCAACCATTCAGCATTGACGTAACATTTATAGTTTGCATACTATATAAGTATTCAGAGCAGCTGATTGGTTGCCATGGGCAACTTCTTCACTGTCTCGCTTCTCCACTTTTATCACTGCTTAGTAGATCTCCCCAAACAGGGTTGATATGGAACTGGTGCTGTCAGAGCACACAGAGGGAGTAACAGTACAGCTAAAAGGATGAAGCTGGGCTGTCTGTTCATGTTTGAGTACTATAATGGGGAGAAATATGAAAGATTTCTTAAAGAAAGGAGTGAAGGAGATTACAAGAGAGGATAACGATTGACATGTTAGGTAAATGCCTATATTATATAAATTATATATAGTGATAGCAACAGTTCAGATTTTCCCACCAGAAGCATCTTCTAGTTCTTATTTTCTAAAACGTCTTTCAGAAGCCTTTGAATTTTGATCATTTTGATATATTTGATAACTTTAACATATTCAGTAAAACAATATATCATCTACTCAGCACAATTTGTTTTCCATTTTGCCAAGAGGAATGCTATGCTATGTTCAGCAGCTATGAAGTTAAATTACATTTGTCAACTGTTACAAGTTCCTTTTGCACATAGACACTTCAGTTTTCAGTTTCAGTATTTAAAAATGGCAATAATTAAATCTCACAAAAGTATTACAAAATCACTATGATGAGCTCAAAAACAGATTTGCTCAGGTGAAGAAATTTTCTCTGGGTGGTGTTTGTACAGGAATGACATTTCTTCAACAGTACATAAATAAGGATTAGGTTTAGGTTTCTGAAGCAAGTTTATTGAAAAGAGATAACGGTGTGAAAGGGTGCATTTTCAGGGGCATCCCTTGCTGTATCCTACACAAAAGGTTTTCAGCTCAGACGTGTGGGGAGATTATGGGGCATATGCATTCAACGCAGTAGCGGATCTTGCCACGGGCAAGCAGGACTTTTGCCCGGGGCGCCGCCTTCCGGAGGGCGCCACACCATGGCAAGATCCGCTGCTGCTGTGCCCCCCGCTGCCCGCTCTGTCCCGCTGCCCGCTGTGTCCCGCTGTGAAGGGAACTAGACGCGTAGTGGCTAGTTTCCCTTCGTGAAGAGGACCATTACTGTGCGGTGCGCAATGACGTCATCGCGCACCGCACAACAAAGGTCCTCTCCACGAAGGGAACTAGACGCGTAGCGTCTAGTTTACCTTCGTGGAGAGGACCTTTGCTGTGCGGTGCGCGATGACGTCATCGCGCACCGCACATCATTTCAGCGGCGCTACTACTGTACAGGGGGCATAACTGACCACGCCCCCTGTATGAAACCACGTCCCTATTGCCCGCCCGGGGCGCAAAAAGCCCTAGAACCGGCCCTGATTCAACGCTTGGAGAGAGATAATGTGGAGTGGTGAATACCAACCAATCAGCTCTTAACTACCATGTTACAGGAGCTAATTGGTTGGTGCTTTTTTTCTCTCCAAGCATTGATGCATATGCACCCATGTCTTTTAACGGGACGTATTTTGCATATTGCTGTTGTACTTTGGAAGAAATGTAAAATAAAAGCTTCAAGCTCACAAAGAAAATTAGAAAAGTGGATGAGTTTAATAAGAGGGGTTTTTGTAAAGTTATCAAATGACTTTTGATTCAGTAAGATATTCTGGCTGATAGGATGCCGGTGGTCAGAATACCGATGCTGGCATCCCGATAGTGTAAATGCCGACACGACAGGGGGTAAGACTGTTCCCTCCTCTCTGCCTAACCCTAACCTTCCCCCAGTGGTGCCTCAACCTAAACCCCCCTTCCTCACAGCCTAACCCTAACCTCCACCCTTAGTGCCTAACCCTAACCTGCCCCTGGTGGTGCCTAAACCTAACCCCCTCTTCCCCTCAGCCATATCCCTAACATCCCCCCTTAGTGCCTAACCCTAACCTTCCCCCGGTGGTGCCTAACCCCACCTTCCCCACAGCCTAACCCTAACCCTCCCCCATTAACAGGGGTGGATTGGGCCACCAGGGTACCATGATAGTGCGCTGGTCCCATAGACAGCTCAGTCGGGCCGGCTCAAACTGCTGGGCTGACGGCAGCCACACACTTCCGGGTGCCGCTAGCCAGAAGCTGCAGAGGCTGCAGTGTAGCTCCTGTGGTTACTGGGAGGAAGTCGGTGACTCAGCAGGGGGTGGGGCTACATGGGCTCAGCAGGGGGAGGGGCTACACGGGCTCTGGCTCAGCATGGCTCCTGCTGATAGAGGGAGGGGAAAAGTGGCTGCAGAGCCGGAGGAAGGCCCAGCCAGTGTTTGTAAGGTACTGTAAGAAAGAGTATATGGAAGTATGTGTGTCTATGTGCTTTTTCTGTATGTGACCTTCATGTGAGCTTGTGTGTGTTTGTGTTAGAGTGACTTGCAGGTGAATTTCTGTGTGCTTGTCTGTGTAAGTATTCGCTGGGGTTTTCCAAAAGCATTTTAACGTTTATGAAGTTCATTTTTGCATACTTATAAGCTTAGTAAAGTGACCCAGGGCACGCTAGCAGGGGCTAATTGGGACAGTGGTAAGGCTTTTCACTTAGCCAGTCCCATGTCCCCCTCTGCTGAGTCGGTCGACACTTTAACCGGAAGCACCTGGCTCACTGCATCTGTGTTCGGTGTCACCTCCCTCCATGTCTCTATGGATTGGGTCCTGTCGTTGCTTAGGGCTGCTGAAGGGGGAGTGTGCTGCTGTGAGTAAGATCCGGAGGAACGGGACATGGGCTTTCCCAACACACCCACTCTGTCCTTATGACCCCTTGCATGTACCTGGCTGACATAAATGTACAGCCCACAGTGATCACCCCTTCTCCAGCGCAAGTCACGTGGTGCTCTGGACTGCTCTTCTATACATTCACGTGGCCAGGACCTGCGCAATGAATCTTTCATTTTTCTGTAAGTGTCACTGTCCCTTTGTCCCCATTATTCTGTAAGTGTCATGGTCCCTTTGTCCCCATTATTCTGTAGGGGTCACTGTCCCTTCATCCCCATTGTTCTGTAAGTGCCACTGTCCCTGCATCCCCATTGTTCTGGAAGTGTCACTGTCCCTGTGTCTCCACTGTTCTGTAAGCATCACTGTTCCTGCGTCCCCTTTATTCTATAAGTGTCACTGTCCCTGTGTCCCATTGTTATGTAAGTGTCACTGTCCTTGTGTCCCATTGTTCTGTCTTTTATCGGATGCTTTTATCTGTTTCACGTTTTCATAGCATACTTAACACACATCTCCTGTTTCTATATATGTGGCTTTCCATTTGTCCTCTTCTCCTAAAAAGAGCCACTGCCCCACCCCCCACCCCCGCCCCCATCCGATTACTGTCCCAGGGCCAGGCTGTCTTCCCCTGTCCTGTCCTCCTCCTGTACGTCTTCCTGTTTTGTCACTGTAACCATGTCTTCCTATTCTATCACTGTCCCTGTACCCCCTGCCCTGTTTTTTTACTCTCTGTCCCATTTGTGTGTATGTGTCAGGTTACCACTATCTTCCTCCCACATTAGCATTCAGTCGCAGCAAAAGACGCAAGGAAGGCCATAACTGTGTCAACTCCGAATCAGGCCCTATAAGGAGGGATCCCGCCCCCTTCAACAAGCCCCACCCCATAAACAGACCACGCCCCTATTAGGGCAGCTTCCATAAATTTCACAGGTTGATTTTCCATCTCAATCCACCCCTGCCCATTAGTGTGTAAACCTAGTCACGTTTTGTAATGTACAGTCAATAAGATTCATAAATAAGTTCCAAAGAAAGCAAAACATACAATATGAACATGGTAACATACTAGCAATTGCTCAGGAAGTTATTACTTGCAAATTTCTAACAATTCTGTTGTGAAGTTGCTGAATATGTAAATTAGAGCTGTAAGCCCACAAAATAAAGCAAGTACCAGATCACAAGCAGATTTTGACAAAAACAGTTTACAATTTATAACTGAAACTTATCCAAGAATTTCATACAAACCTAGGTAAAAATGTTGCAAAATTAATGACAGCGATACTTTATGCAGGTTTACTAGAAATTCCCTCTATAATAATTCCTGCACCTTTATAAAACCATTGCATTATCATTTAGCGGAACTCTTTTTAAGACATTTCAGACCAATTTGAAACTATAAATAACATGTAATGATGGTGATGGTAATAATAATAATATTGACTCATTCAAACATTCCATGCTTAATCAATGGTATTTCAATGCTAATATTTGAAACCGATTTATGTAGCAGGGTGTTCAAAATCAGAAATCACATACCCTTTAGAATGCTTAGATATCTGATCAGGTTAAGTAGTTAATTGAATTGTCTATTTAAAATAATGCATATAATAATTAAATTATTTTGTTCTAGAGATTTATATTTAATTATTAGATCTTCTCGTGAGATTCTGTTTTAAAATGAAGACATACAATACTATTGAGCTAATTATATGTTCATTCTTAGAATGAAAAAAAAATGAAACAGCTTAAATTTCAAACCCTTATTTAGAGAGTCTTCATTTTTTTATTTTTTAAATGCAGTGTTACTTCAACATGAGTCTGCTAATTAGGTTTTTGTGGGGTAGATACAATTTCACTCCCAGGCAGATTTGCTAATTGTTCCTGTATTTACATTCATGTTTCTACTTTTTGCAAATGTAATAATTGAATGATCTGCTAAGACTTCTTTCTGATGTCCTTTGCTCTACCATGGAGAAAGTGTTTGCACTAAATCACAATTTGCCCCGAAGGTCAGATCTCAAAGGATTTGCATTTTGCCGCATTCTCCACAAGTTGTGAACTAGTGAACCTTGACAGCCAGTCAGAAAGAAAAAACTAGAGAGAAGTATGTGATCACTATAGTAAAGGACAAAACAAAAGAAAACAAAGGAAACATTAAGGGAACATAAATATGTAACTTTTTGGTGAAAAAGTGGATTTCAACACATAATAAGAAATACGGTTAGGACTTATACATTAAAGGAATTATAAAATGCATAAAATGTATGGCACAAACATAAAGGGGTCTATTTACTAAGCCTTGGATGGAGATAAAGTGGATGGAAATAAAGTACAGGCAAATCAGCTCCTAACTGCCATATCACAGGGGGTGTTCTTCAGTTTGCCAGCTGTCGGGATATCAGTGCACAGTATACCGGCGCCGGAATCCTGACAGCCGGCATACCGACACTTTATCTCCCTCTTTGGGGTCCATGACCCCCCTGGAGGGAGAATAAATAGCGTGGCGCACATAGCGCTCCACCGTGCCCGCAGCGTGGCGAGCGCAGCAAGCCCACAAGGAGCTCATTTGCACTCGCCACGCTGTCGGTATGCCGGCGGTCAGGATTCCAGTGCCGGTATGCTGGTCGCCGGGAGCCCGGCCGCCGGCATTCAATACTACACCCATCACAGGCTGTGTTTGATAAATGACAGTTAGGAGCTGGCTGATTGGAACTTTATCGCTGTCCATTTTATCTCCATTCTTGGCTTAGTAAATAGACCCCAAAGTCATTTAAACAATTTCATGGCTAGGTTTTTTGAGGTATGTTAGTTTAAATGGAAATAACTTTTTAATGGACACGCAGGGCTGGGACTATCACTAGGCGATGCTAAATGATTATCTAAACTGCCAGTGGTTTGGTGTCTATAACAAAAAGGGACAGAATATCACTTGTCCAGTGTTTTTCATGGCACCCTATTGTGGACAGCTGTCTGTTGACGTGGAGGAGAAAGATCTGGAAGCTTATTATACATTAACTTGGCAGCAGGAACCGGAGCAATTCCGTTACAATTCCATCACAATTTCCGATGATTTAGCAAGTATATTTAAAGTAGTAATAATTTAAAAGGCGAATCCAGGTTGGTATTGTATTTTAAATCACTGCCACTTTAAAACTCTGTGCTAACTCTCTGGAATCACTATGATTCCTGCAACTTATGGGGGTTACACACGGAGCGATTTTTTCCTATTTTCTAAGCGATCTGACCAGATCGCTTAGAAATTAAGCACAAATCAAATCCGTGTGTATGCCCCATAGCGATAGCGATGCGTGGCACTGCACATCGCTATCGCCAGCTCAGATCATTCAAGAATGCAAGCAAGATCTAGTTAGAATAGATTGCCTAGCATGTGCATAAAGAACACTGGTTAGCATAGTTCGCTCAGCACACATCGCTGTGTGTATAGCGGGATATAGCGATGTGTGCTGAGCGATCTGTGCTAACCTAGGGGGTAATTCCAAGTTGATCGCAGCAGGAATTTAGTTAGCAATTGGGCAAAACCATGTGCGCTGCAGGGGAGGCAGATTTAACATGTGCAGAGAGAGTTAGATTTGGGTGGGTTATTTTATTTCTGTGCAGGGTAAATACTGGCTGCTTTATTTTTACACTGCAAATTAGATTGCAGATTGAACACACCCCACCCAAATCTAACTCTCTCTGCACATGTTAAATCTGCCTCCCCTGCAGTGCACATGGTTTTGCCCAATTGCTAACTAAATTCCTTCTGCGATCAACTTGGAATTACCTCCCTAGATCGCTTAGCACACGGCAAAAATCGAACCATGTGTACCCATCATTACAATGGGCTATAAATCGTGTCTCTCCAGCTCTAACATGGCCAGTCACTGGTTTAACAGCAACCCCATTAAGGAAACAGTACTTCTGTATTTGAGAAAACAGTGCCCAGATTAAATGCTATTCTGGAATTACTGGGTCAGTTACATCTTGGTTCCAGTGACAGTATGTACATCCAATACTTTGGTAAGATGTTTATACAGTTTATGACCTGTCAAGTAACAAGGATGTACCTATTAATTTGGTTGTTGGGAAGTGGCTGAAGGAGAAAACAATTTTTATTTTATTTAATTTAAACATTGATGGAAGATAAGAATCACATGGCCCATCTATTCTGCCCCCGTTGAACTGCTGTAGTCTAAGAGCTGATACATAGTTGAACGAAAGTTGCATCTACTTGCAAATGTAAAATGTGTTTGGAAAAACAATACATTTTGTGTAGAGCTGCCTGCAAATGTGAGTTGCGTCCGGCTCGGAGTGCATTGCATAAAGTGCCTTTTTACTCCAGCAGTCAACAGTAGCAGATGCACTCGGAATATGACAGGAGGTGTGGCTTCACAGTGATGGAAAAATGCTTACAAATCAGTTTGCAATGCATACATCAGTGGTTTCCAAACTTTTTTGAATCACGGCGCCCTAGAATATCTGAAATTTTTTCACGGCACCTCTAGGCCAAAAATTTCTTATTGAGAAATTTAGAAAGAAATATTACATTAAGTAGATCACGTTTATATGTCATCCTTAGGGTCAGTTGTGTGGTGAGGGACAAGATTTGCTTCTGTTTGGCCACATACTTTATGACTGGCAGCCACCAGCACTGGTTTTGCCTATTATATTTCCCATGAATAATTTGAATTGGTCCTGGACCACCAACCCAGGGCAGGGCCGCAACTAGGGGTGGGGGGGGGCTAGGGGGGCACGCGACCTGGGGGCGTAAAAGGAGAGGGTGCACTTCAGAAATGGAGAGGAGGGGGCCCTGACTGACACAGCAGACCAGCACTAAAAGTAGGTAGGGAGAGGCGGGCAGCTATATATGTACTATATGTGTGTGTGCAGTGTACTTTAACCTAGCGTGTGTGAACAGTGCAGTGTAACCCTGAGTGTGAGTGTGTGTGTGTTGAAGCAGTGCAGTGTAACCCTGTGTGTATGTGTGCTTGAACAGTTCAGTGTAACCCTGTGTGTATGTGTGTTGGAGCAGTGCAGTGTAACCCTGTGAGTGTGTATGTGTGTTGGAGCAATGCAGTGTAACCGTGTGTGTATGTGTGTGTGTGTGTGTGTGTGTGTGTGTGTGTGTGTGTGTGTGTATGTGTTGGAGCAGTGCAGTGTAACCTTGTGTGTTTGTGTGTTGGAGCAGTTCAGTGTAACCCTGTGGGTATGTGTGCTGGAGCAGTTCAGTGTAACCCTGTGTGCAGAGCCGGCCCTAACCAGTTTGATGCCCTAGGCAAGATTTTGGCTGGTGCCCCCTAGCACCGCCGCTAGTTCTGCAGGAGATGCCTGGCATGAGTCAGCTGGCAGCTCTGCTAACGTCGGACGCCTTTTGTTTATGAAAATGCATCATATTATTTGCATTACTATGTGGCTAGGGGCATAAGCAGCTTCTGCTGATTAAAATGATATGCAGCATGCCTATATTCTGTGTGCGACTGCGGCTGTATCTGCATACGAAATGCTACATTACAGTGATTTCCAGGAATACACTGCAATGTAGCATTTCGTATGCAGATATAGCCGCAGTCACACACAGAATATAGGCATGCCACATATCATTTTAATCAGCAGAAGCTGCTTGTGCCCCTAAGCATACCAAATGCCCTAGGCCTAGTTTGCCTATGCTTAAGGCCGGCTCTGCCTGTGTGTATGTGTGTTGGAACAGTGAAGTGTAACCCTGTGTGTGTGTGTGTGTGTGTGTGTGTGTGTGTGTGTGCTGGAGCAATTCAGTGTAACCCTGTGTGTTGGAGCAGTGCAGTGTAACCCTGTGTGTATGTGTGTTGGAGCAGTGCAGTGTAACTGTGTGTGTGTGTGTGTGTGTGTGTGTGTGCATGTGTTGGAGCAGTGCAGTGTAACCCTGTGTGTGTATGTTGAAGCAGTGCAGTGTTACCCTGTGTGTATGTGTGTTGGAGCAGTGAAGTGTAACCCTGTGTGTGTGCGTGTGTGTGCTGGAGCAGTTCAGTGTAACCCTGTGTGTATGTGTGTTGGTGCAGTGTAACCCTGTGTGTATGTGTGTTGGAGCAGTGCAGTGTAACCCTGTGTGTGTGTGCATGTGTTGGAGCAGTGCAGTGTAACCCTGTGTGTGTATGTTGAAGCAGTGCAGTGTAACCCTGTGTGTATGTGTGTTGGAGCAGTGAAGTGTAACCCTGTGTGTGCATGTGCTGAAGCAGTTCAGTGTAACCCTGTGTGTATGTGTGTTGGAGTAGTGCAGTGTAACCCTGTGTGTGTGTGCATGTGTTGGAGCAGTGCAGTGTAACACTGTGTGTGTGTGTGTGTGTGTGTGTGTGTGTGTGTGCGCATTTGCTGGAGCAGTTCAGTGTTACCCAGCGTGTGTCTGTTGGAGCAGTGCAGTGTAACCCTGTGTGTGTGCTGGAGCAGTGCAGTGTAACCCTGTGTGTATGTGTGTTGGAGTAGTGCAGTGTAACCCTGTGTGTGTGTGCATGTGTTGGAGCAGTGCAGTGCAACTGTGTGTGTGTGTGTGTGTGTGTGTGTGTGTGTGTGTGCATTTGCTGGAGCAGTTCAGTGTTACCCAGTGTGTGTCTGCTGGAGCAGTGCAGTGTAACTGTGTGTGTGTGTGTTGGAGCAGTGCAGTGTAACCCTGTGTGTATGTGTGTTGGAGCAGTGCAGTGTAACCATGTGTGTGTGTGCATTTGTTGGAGCAGTGCAGTGTAACCCTGTGTGTGTGTGTGTGTGTGCACTGGAGCAGTGCAGCGTAACCCAGTGTTGTGTGTGTATGCTGGAGTACCCGGGGTGGGTACTTCATTTGTATGTATAGGAGGGGTGTATTTAATCACAGTATATTGGGGTATGTGTATATACAGGGGCACATATATGTTTATTTTGGTAGTATGTGTATATTCAGGGGCTGTGTAGATATGTACCGTACTGTGTATTATTGATGGTGTGTACGTGTGTACATGTATGGGAGGATGTATTTCTGTATAACGGGGAGGTGGGGGGAGAGGGAGGGTGTTGGGGGGGGGGGGGCAAATGACTGTCTTGCCCCTGGTGACAGAAACCCTAGTTTCGGCCCTGCCCAGGGCACCCCTGCAAGTGTCCCGAAGCACCCCAGGGAGCCACGGGTGTGGTTCATCAAATCGACAGTGTCTAGGTCGACAATGTTTAGGTCGACCACTATAGGTCGACAGTCACTAGGTCGACATGGATGGAAGGTCGACAGGGTTTCTAGGTCGACATGTGCTAGGTCGACAGGTCTAAAGGTCGACATGAGGATTTATTTATTTTTGTGTCGTTTTCTTCGTAGAGTGACCGGGATACCAAATTAGTGCACCGCTTCCCCTCGCATGGCTCGCTTCGCTCGCCATGCTTCGGGCATGGTGCCTTCGCTCTGCTACCGCTTCGCTCGGCACACTTTACCGTTCCAATCGTAGTCCACGTGAATCGTTAAGTATGAAAAAAGAAAAAAAAAAGAAAACAAATGTGAAAAACTCATGTCGACCTTTAGACCTGTCGACCTAGCACATGTCGACCTAGAAACCCTGTCGACCTTCCATCCATGTCGACCTAGTGACTGTCGACCTATAGTGGTCGACCTAAACATTGTCGACCTAGACACTGTCGATCTTCAGACCGGATCCCGGAGCCACGGCACACAGTTTGGGAACCTCTGGCATACATGTTACAGTGCTGTACATGGAAGGTCAATTTAATATATGTCACATGAGCCCCTATTCCAGAGGTTCCCAACCATGGTCCTCATAGCACACTAATGGTCCACGTTTTAAGGATAGCCTTACTTGAGTGTATACAAAAAGAAAAGAGGAAGAATTGGTCTTATAGTGGCGCACTAATAGTCATATTAATAATACACTCATAAAATATAACTTTTATTACAATTACTTAAAATGCCTCTAACTGTGAAATATTAAAACACCATAACACATATCAAGATAAATAAATTACATGTAATATTAAAACCACACACTGCGCTTGTATGTGTTAACAATGTACTTATTAAGGAATTATTATTAACTTTCTCAGGGTACTATGACCTCCACTAATTTATAGTATATTCTCTCAGGATATATATTCAAGTTAACAAAGAAAATTATTACTGTCTCTGTGTGTTTTATTATCAATGTATTGAGCTTATACTAGTTGGCAGACAACAATGTGTTATATATTATTAGCAACTTGTATCCTGTGTTGTCAGATACAAAAAAAGTCACTTTATTAAGTGTACTAATATCAACACTAATGGGTATTACCATACCAAATCCATAATTAAATTGTGCAACAGAAAAATGCTGCTGGCTGTTGTTGTTCTGCCTGTTATGGCACAATTAACTAAATGAGCACCTATATATGGTTATTCTTATTAAATTCTTTCTGCTATTGGTCAAATTGACCTTATTTTCCTGCTGGTTTACCACAAATGCTAGGTTGTAGGTCCGGCTAATATCATTAATAACATAGTAACATAGTAACTAAGGTTGAAAAAAGACAATTGTCCATCGAGTTTAACCTATTTGTGGTCTCCTATGCAGTTTTATTTTAGGACTAGTTATTTTTATGTTGGACTAGTTATATTAACTTTAATGCGTGACTACGCACCATAACCCTGAATATCTTTATCCAATAGGAATGTATCTAACCCATTCTTAAAGGTGTTGACTGAGTCTGCCGTTACTACTCTATCAGGCAGGGAATTCCAAACACGCATTGTTCTTACTGTGAAAAAACCTTTTCACCTCAATGTGCGGAAACTCCTCTCCTCTAACCTAAGCGAGTGACCACGTGTCCTCTGTGCTGATCTTATTGAAAACAGGTCCCTCGCAAGCTCTGTGTATTGACCCCTTATATATTTGTAGATGTTGATCATGTCCCCTCTTAGGGGTATATTCAATTAAAGTCGGATCCATTCCGACATGTATTTGTCGAAATGGATCCGACAACCCCTATTCAATCCCCATCTTAATTCGACTTTTTCAAGTCGAATTAAGATGGGACGCAGAGGAGGAGAAGGGGGTCGAGCCGTGGGGGGACAGCCGTCGGGCATACAGGAGACATCAGCGCTACAATAAGCGCTACCGTAGCGCTGCAGCAGGATGTCACTCAGCCGCCCGACCTCACGGCAGCTTCCACCCGGCTCCAACTGCGTGCTGGAGCCGGGTGGAAGCTGCCGTGAGGACGGGCGGGTGAGTGACATCCAGCTGCAGCGCTGATCGTAGCGCTGATCTCCTGTATGCCCGCCGGCTGTTCCACCCTGTCTCCCTGCGGCTCCCACCCCCTCGCCTCCTCTGGGTCCATCTCATTCAAACATCATTTTGATGTCGGATTGAGATAGTCGAAAAGGGGGCCAAAATCTGTCGGATTTGGCCCCGATTTCAACATCAACACATGGATCGGCAGCTATTCCGCCGACCAACGTGCTTTTCGACAAGTCGAATGCCTCGACTTGTCGAAAAGCTCTGAATAGGTAGAATCAGGATTCGACCTTAAAAAGTCGAAAACTGCCGTCTTTTCGACAGACGGCAGTTTTCGACTGCAATTGAATATACCCCTTAGTCTCCTCTTTTCCAATGTAAACATGCCTAGACTTGCAAGCCTTTCCTCGTATTCCAGTGTCTCCATGCCCTTAATTAGTTTGGTCGCCCACCTCTGAACATTTTCTAGCTCCAGGATATCCTTTTTGTAGTATGGTGCCCAAAATTGCACACAGTATTCAAGATGTGGCCTCACTAGTTATTTATATAATGGGAGTATAATAATCTCGTCCCTTGCATCAATTCCTCGTTTTATGCATGCTAATATCTTATTAGCCTTCTTTGCTGCTCTCTTTCTTTGGGTACTGCTGCTTAATTTGTTATCTATGTGAACCGCTAAGTCTTTTTTCAGTACAGAATCCCCTAATATTTCCCCATTTAGTATGTAGGTGTTATTTTTGGTCTTTCCACCACAGTGCATTACCTTACACTTGTGTGTGTTGAATCTCATTCTCCATTTTGCTGCCCATGCTTCCAGTTTAATTAAGTCGTTCTGAAGAGACTCAGCATCCCCTTCCGTATTTATAACCTTACACAATTTGGTATCGTCTGCGAAAATTGACACCATGCTCTCTAGACCTACTGTTAGGTCGTTGATGAAAATGCTGAACAAAAGTGGTCCAAGTACAGACCCTTGTGGCACACCACTTATCACTTTGGTTCAATTTGAAAATGAACGCTGTTCCCTATTATCTAACCAATTCCTGACCAAAGTGCATATTGTGCTCCCTAGCCCTATTTCTTGTAGCATATAGATAAGTTGCCTGTGTGGTACTGTGTCGAAAGCTTTGGCAAAGTCTAAAAAGATTACATACACCTCTTTACCCTGATCAAGGTTCGCACTTACTGTTTCATAAAAGCCAAGTAAGTTGGTTTGACATGATCTGTCCTTCACAAATCCATGTTGGTTCCTTTTAATGACCTTATTGGCTTCAAGGAACTTTTGAATACTGTCCCTTAGAATACCTTTCAATACTTTCCCCACTATAGATGTAAGACTAACTGGTCTATAATTACCCGGTTCAGCTTTGCTCCCCTTTTTGAATATCGGCACTACCTCTGCTATACGCCAGTCTTTGGGAACCATACCCGATTTAACTGAATCCATGAAGATCAAAAATAGTGGTCTTGCTAGTTCAGCGTGCAGCTCCATAAGAACCCTCGGGTGTATTCCATCGGGACCAGGTGACTTATTAATCTTTAACTTTTTTATATCAGTCACAGACTACCTCCTCACATAAATAAGTTTTTAGCAGTGGGACATTATCTTTGTTGAGATTTTGTGTTAGACCCAGTATTTGGTCATCTCTGGTAAATACCATTGAAAAAAACTCGTTTAGGTTGTTTGCTATGTCATTATCATTTTTTATTAAGACTCCCATCTTGTCCTTCAAAGGGCCTATACTCTCCTTCTTTAGTCTCTTGCTGTTGATGTGCTTAAAAAAAAATGGGGATTCTCTTTGCTTTCCTTTGCTACTAGTTTTTCAGTTTTTACTTTAGCCACTCTTATTCCTTTTTTTGCATATTTTGTTACACTCCTTATAGTGCTGAAATGACTCTGCATCCCCCTCAGATTTGTATTTTTTAAATGCTCGTCTTTTTTTGTCCATTAATTTCTTTATATTTTTGTTAAACCACATTGGTTTGGGATTTTTATTCCTTCTTTTACTGCTGGTGGGAATAAATTTACGAGTATTTTAAATTAGCAGTGATTTTAATACATCCCATTTCTCTGTTGTATTTTTTTCTTGAAACAGAATTTCCCATTCAATGTCACTTAACACTTCCTTCATCATGTCAAAGTTGGCTTTGCTAAAGTTTAGAGTCCTAGTTGAGCCAGTATAGGACTGCTTATGAAAACTGATATTGAATGTGACCATATTGTGGTCGCTGTTTCCTATGGGCTCCCCTACTTCAATATTTTATACCAATTCTCCATTGTTAGTTAATACTAGGATTGCCTTGTACCTAGTTGGTTCCTCGATTAATTGAATGAAGTAATTATTATTTAGCATATTTAAAAACATATTGCCCCTAGCAGTATCACATGAATTGATTTTCCAGATTATCTCGGGATAATTAAAGTCTCCCACCACTACTATGTCTCCCACACCTGCTGCTTTTTCAATTTGATTCAGTAACAATTTCTCATCAGACACATTAATACCAGGGGGCCTGTAGCACAACCCCAATAATAACTTCTTTATTCCTTTACCCCGTATGCAATTTCTACCCATAATGTCACAATAGTATTTACAGTCACCTCTTGGATATCTTCCCGTATAACAGGTTTTAGAAACGGCTTTACATAAAGACATACCCCTCCACCCCGTTTATTTAGTCTGTCTCTCCTGTACAGCGTATAACTCTCTAGATTGACTGTCCAATCGTGAGATTCGTCCCACCAAGTTTCAGTAATGCCTATAATATCATATTCCTTGCTTGCTGCGAGGATTTCTAGTTCCCCCTTTTTACCTGTAAGGCTTCTTGCATTTACATACATACAATTGAGATATGCATTTCCCCTTATGGTAGGGACATCATACTTCTTATACAGCAAAGGTGACACGTTATCGTCATTGGTTACTGGTGAACCCTTTTTAGTTCCCATGTTACTACCCTTGCCATCTGCTCTATTCCTCCCCCCTACTCCTCCCCCATTTTTTTCGCTAATGCCACCCCTGCTGTTCTTACTGGATGACCCGTGATTTCTTGCTAAACCCTCCCCCCAGGCACCTAGTTTAAAATCTCCTCCAACCTTCTAACCATCCTTCCCCCCAGCACCGCTGCCCCCTCCTCATTCAGGGGCAAACCATCACAACAAAAAAGATGACGCCTGACTGAGAAGTCTGCCCAGTGTTCTAGGAACACAAACCCTTCTTTCCTGCACCAATCGCTTAGCCACACATTTACCTCCCTAATCTCCCTCTGTCTCCCTGGACTAGCGCATGGCATGGGTAATATTTCGGAGAATATTACCTTAGATGTCCTTGCTTTAAGTTTGTTGCCTAAGTCCCTATAGTCTTTCTTAAGGATATCCCACCTTCCACTAACTTTGTCGTTGGTGCCAACGATCATTCCCAGCCCCTCCCAACAATCTATCTACCCGGTCTGTGATGTGCCGCACCCAAGCACCCCGGAGACAACAGTCCATACGGTGATCACGGTCCCGGTAGCAGATTGCCATATCTGTCTTCCTAATAATGGAATCCCCTCAATCTGACTAGGTGCCTTACTAACTTTTATCCCAACTGCTTCAGAGACACTGCTCCTCTGGTTGCTAAATGTAACAGTCTCCTCCGGCACCGTAATTTCCTCACTATCATCCTCCGATTCCTCATCCAGTCGTGCAAATTTATTCGGGTTTGATAGTTCGGAGATGTCGAGCCTCCCCCTCTTTTTCTTCCTTCTGAGACCCAGCTAACTGCCTGGTCATCCTCCTCTACCAGTGACCCCTCATGCAACTCCTCCACCGTTCTATCTAAATTTGGCTCGAGATTGTGAATCTCCCTCAGTTGTGTAAGGGTTTGCTCTAGATCAGTTACCTGGGCTTTCAGGGCAACCGTTCGCACACACCTCGTGCAGATGTAATCACACTGGGACAGTTGCTCCAGGTGTGCGTACATCTTGCACGACATGCACTGAGTGAAATCCCCAATCACAGCCCCCCCCCCCCCTATTTTTGTAAGGTCTAACTCCCTGTTACTCCAAGAAAAAAAAAATAGAGAAGCAAAACAATCTAGGCAAAACACTCACAATACAATAATGAAGATGGGCTTATATATTCTTATCTTATCTTATCTTATCTATTCTTTGCTTTTTATGCAGCAGTGGTCACCGTTTCCTCCAGTGGCAGCAGCAGCACTGCAGCAGTCTCCGTCCCCTTCCGTCGTCTCCTCTGATGTCTGCAGCAGCAGTCTTCCTAGCCCTCTTGTGCAGCTCAGCAGTGGATTCAGACCCCGCAGGCCGGTTGCGGGGTACCTGGTAGTACCTGCTGGCAGCAGCAGTAGGCTCTTTCCCCACCGGCAGTGTCCCTGGGCAGTACCTAGTATGCTTACACACAAAATAGAACAAAAACAAAGACAGAAACAAGGCAGCCCTATACCCTCAAAATGTCTGCCCCACAAACACACACACAAAATCTCAGCCCCTCACACACACACACACACACACACACACACACACACACACACACACACACACAATCACAGCCCTTCTCTCACAAATCACAGCCCCTACTTACTGACAAAACTCAGCCCCTCACACACACAAAATCACAGCCCCTCTCGCTCACTCACAAGGTCAGCCCCTTTGCAGCCTCACCAGAGACTTAATCAGCCTCACACAGGGAGGGCAGCTCAGCTCACCACTGTTCCCCCTTGCTGGAGCACACCGTGTCCCAGTACCTGTTCTGGGCAGGGCCGGATTAAGCCCTCGGGGGGCCCAGGGCACCAAAGACAGGGGGGCCCCCACCAGCAAACTCCCCCCGCAGGGGCAAACGCAGGATTGGGAAAGGGGGTTTCCTTTTGATGCACGCACGTATGTTTGTGTGTGTGTGTGTGTGTGTGTGTGTATATATATATATACACAGTTTATAATACACACACACACACACACACACACACACACACACACACACACACGATACATAGAACGCATATACACAAATGCACACATAGACACCCACACACCCACATACACACGAATACATACACAAAAAACACATATGCACATATAGCAAAATATACACACATACATATAAACGAATAGAACATACTGTATACACAAATACATATACACACAAACACACACACATATAGAATACAAACTGTGTGCACACTTACACTCACTGAAGCCTGCCCTGAGGAAAGGGGTGAGGATGCCGCAGGACATATTGCTGCTGGGAGGGAGCCAGGGGCACAGTTCACCATTCTGACGTGATTCTACACGAATTCTCATATTAACGCCGCTATCTCTGCTCCGCCCTGTGAATTTCGACACACGGCCACGAGGGGGCGGGGCTCCGAATGCCGGCCTTAGGACCATGGCCATTGAAAAAAAAACTTTGGACCACCCCCGACCCGACCTGACCCGACCCAAACCCCCCCGCGCCGCACGCACACAAAGCAGCGGGGAGGAGAAAGACTGCCGGCTGCCGGGGAGGGAGGATTCCGTACTGCCAGCGGGCGTGCAATGTCGCGACTGCGCGTGCGGCTCCCTCCTCACGGGCAGCACGGGTCAGGTACTGATACAGGCAGCAATCTCTTGCCTCCGCTGCTGCCAGGAGAGCTGCTGCTGGCGGTGGAGGCTGGAGATTGCTGCCTGTATCAGAGCGGGACAGAGCAGCTTTGGTAGGGGGGCCCCTTATGACGGGGGGGCCCGGGGTACTGACCCCCTGCCCCCCCCCCCCCCTTAATCCGGCTCTGGTTCTGGGCCTAATTCGGGCACCCCCCCACAGGTTCCGGCACCTCCACTCCCCACCGCTCTCCTCCGCACAGGCGCCGGCACCTCCGCTCCCCACCACTCTCCTCTGCACAGGCTCCGGCACCTCCTCTACCCACCGCTCTCCACCGCACAGGCTCCGGCACCTCCACTCCCCACCGCTTTCCTCCGCACAGGCTCCGGCACCTCTGCTCCCCACCGCTCTCCTCCGCACAGGCTCCGGCACCTCCGCTCCCCACCGCTCTCCTCCGCACAGGCTCCAGCACCTCCACTCCCCACCGCTCCTCACCGCTCTCCTCCGCACAGGCTCCGGCACCTCCGCTCCCCACCGCTCTCCTCCGCACAGGCTCCAGCACCTCCACTCCCCACCGCTCTCCTTCGCACAGCTCACATGCATGCATCCTGCGCGCACTTCCGCTTTCGGGTCACATCACAACGTCTCCTCCTCGTCCATGAGTTGCTGTTGACAGTATGCACTGTTCTTTTTCTTATTACAGCAATGTATATTATAATTACCTTACCTCTGTTGGATGTTTCTGCCTATTATTATAGTGGTTCCACTCTAAGTGGTTGATATCTCCCATACATTAATGATAAGGAATTGTTGCTTATACTACCAGCTGCTCTATTACCCCCACAGGGTAGATGCTAGAATCAAGTGGGCTAAGGGACCTTTTCCGTAAGGGGAGGAGTTACGACGCAAGGGGGAGGAGCTAGGCCAGCGGGATAGTTCCTCTACTATCCACGCCACCAACTATTACCTTTAGTAATTAGGTGGTGAGCGAAGCGGAGCGGAGCGAGCCACCGTGCCCGAAGCGTGGCGAGCAAAGCGAGCCCGCGAGGGTACTTTTCGGGTACCCTGTTCGCCCGTAGCTCCTCCCCCTTGTGACGTAGCTCCTCCCCTCAATACATCACAAGGTCCCTTCAGCCCCTCCGATATAGAACCAACCATTACCACAGTGATCTGGTATTAAAATTATTACAGTATTACTGTTGGCAGCATCACGCAGATGTAACAACAATTCCATGTTACATGTATAGTTGGCCCAATTGATTTATAATAAGAAGATTATTGTTGGCAATATTCACTGCTCTATTATTTATAAAGTAATATAGTCACTCGCTCTAAATGTTCATTTAAAACAAATAATACGATCAGTATAGGGGAAACAACACACTATAAATGCAGCTCTTTAATCAACAATTACCTAGAAAAATATATAGGCACCAGGCCTGCCATCAGGGGGGTGCAGCGGGCACAGATGTCCCGGGCCCAGCCTCTCTGACAGAGAGGAGAGGGCCCGGGCCGCTCATGCCTCCGCAATGCTCCGCCCACTTTTCATTACCGAGTTCTGGCATTGTCAAAGGAGGGGGAGAGGACGCTGCAAGCTTCTATTGTAAACGTCCCTTCAAAAATGGCCGCCGCCTTAGGGGAGACAGTTCTTAAAGATACTAGACGAGGCTCCTCTAGTATCTTTAATAACTGTCTCCTCTGAGACGGCGGCCATTTTGGTAGAGACTTTTCAATAGAAGCTTGCAGCATACTCTCCCCCCTCCTGTGACAGTGCCAGATCTTGTCACAAAAAGGAGGTGGAGCTACACGAATGGAGGTGGCGGAGCTACACGGGACCTGGCTGCTACAGCTCCGGCCAGCCTGTGATAAGTAAGTTGAGGGAGAGTGAGTGGGAGAGCGAAAGAGTGAGTGTGTGTGTACATATTTATTTTGTATGTGTTTATATATATATATATATATATAAATAATTTTTTTATTTTCTTTTTTTATTTTCTTTTTTTTTGGGGGGGAGGGGGGCTGCCTATTTTGTGAGTCCCGAGCCCCAGAATTTCTGATGTCAGCCCTGCTAGGCACCATAGATATTTCTGGTTCACCTTCAAATTGAATTCTCTGTTGCTCTTTAGTAACGTTGCTGCTAGTATATGAATGTATTCAGTAAGCTATAGTCTTCTTAACACACATTGCCTGCAATTGATTAAACATAACTTGTTTCATTGTTGCATTGTAGAGAGTTTTAACCATCCAGCTTACACTGTAGCCTTACTTGAGCACTGGTGACTTAACTAGTACCTCAGTTATTTTAATTTAACCATCTGTACTCAAGCATGCATATTACTAAAACCAGGACTGTTAGTGTGCCTTTAGGTCCAAGGTTGAGAAACAATGCACTATACATTTATTTACTTGAATATGCCTCTTCTTTTGTGTATTATTATTTGTGTAGCAGTAAAGTCACATCATGAACCTTTTCCCAGATAATAGTAGCAGGAATGACAGCTGATGGTTATTATAGGAGTTGAGCTAATCTGTGATTTGGTTTGCAAGATTATTTTCTGTATTGGGCTAGTGTGTGTTATTTTGGCAAATTAATTCACAAATGTTTTATTATTTGTTCAGCTAAAATAAAATTGTCTAAAAACATCCTAGTGGCTTAACAAATAATTTTTATTTGCATTTGTTACATTTTTGTAACATGTTACATTTTTCTGTAGGACTAAAAACACATTTTAAAGGGCCATTTTGTTGAAGAATGACTTAAGAGTCAGCTTTGTTCCAAATTGAAATATCTTGTTCAGTACAACCTTCAAGAATTGATTCATTGGGTACAAACACTGATATTTGCAAAAACTTTAGTAGACGTTTTAAAATGTTTTCTCCTTTCTAGTTATAGTTACAATACACTGACATTATTTTCCATCACCTAAACTGCATTCTGTATCTGCTAGTAGGCCTGATTATTATATTGCAGGAATGGCTTCTGGCAGATAAAAGGTTTGTAGCCTGCCAGAAAGCTGTACATGACCAGGACCAGATTAAGGACCACGTACAGTTGGGGATGAAAATGTTCAAGGGCCTTTTGTGAGAAGGAGAAGAGTTGTGACCAGTACTGTGAGGGTGAATTTTGTGAGAAAACAAATAAACCCCCACTATTTTAATTCTTATGATTTCTGGCTGAAGGTGTGGCCAACTAGGACCTATGTTTATGTGGAGGACAGGAGATGGAGCTCTATCTGCCCAATTGTTAATCTGGGTCTGCAGCTGACATCTGACATAGTTATAACAGGTATAACCAGAAAAATACTTCAACCACACATTGTCAAGCGTCCGACTTATTTGAAAGATACTACGAACTTTCTAAATCTTCTTCTGGACATCAACGACATCTCGGATGACACCATTATGTGTGTGATGGACGTGGAGAGCCTGTATACCTCGATTCCCCATGGCGATGGACTGTTGGCAATGAGAGACTTTCTTGTACATCATACCACAGGGCTAGAGATTGACGTTGATCTGCTTCTGAAATTATTGGAACTCATCTTGAATCGGAACTACTTCATGTTTGATGGACATATCTATTTACAACAAGCAGGCTGCGCCATGGGATCGGCCGTCGCTCCGGCCTATGCCAACATATATATGTTCAAGCAAGAAAATTTGATGTTTTTCTCTGAGAAGTATAAGAACAACATTCGGTTGTTCTGCCGATACATAGACGACCTATTTATGCTGTGGGATGGGGGCCCTGAGTTGTTCACTTCCATGATGCAGGAGATTAACAGGATGGACAATCCGATCAAGTTTACATTTAAATGGAGTAAACAAACCATCTCTTTTCTGGATGTAGAAATTAAGATTGACAACAAGTGTATATCCACCACAGTTCACAGTAAAGACACTGACCGCAATACCCTGCTTCTAGCCAGCAGCCACCATCCGCCCCCGTTAAAAAACGGGCTTCCCTACTCACAGATGTTGCGAGTTGCACGGATTTGTAGTGATACTCAAGATCTCTCATATCAATTAGACCGAGTTCTTCATAAATTTCATGATAGAGGGTATAATCTGAAGAGACTCCAGCAGACCAAGAACCGTGTAATGACCCTTAATAGATCCGATTTACTACAGTCTAATACGAAGGGACCAAAAACAGATGTTTTCCCGTGGATAACTACATTTGACACAGCCAGTGCTCTTGTCCCAAAGGCTTGCAAAGCCCTTTGGCCAATTATATCTACAGATCACACATTAAAGGGACTTAAGGAGGTGCGACCGATGGCTTGTTACAGAAGGGGCCGCAATCTGCGGGACCATTTGGTCCATTCGGACATAACCACTCCCCCTAAACGTTCTATTTATGGGAAAAACGGCTGCTATAGGTGTCCTAAGTGTGAAACATGCAAATTTCTTCTTACTGGCCCTAGTTTCAAACATCCGCACAATACTTCTGAATACAAAATTAGGCACTACTTGTCTTGTGACTCTCGGTTCGTAGTGTATTTGCTCATTTGTCCATGTAAACTATACTATGTAGGAATGACTACACGTAAGTTTAAAGAGCGAATGGCTCTGCACCGCTCTGCCATCAAAGCTGCTGTGAATGGCAAGCCTAATGATCAGCCTGTTGCAACGCATTTCAGAGATTACCACCACCCTATTTCAAGTCTGACATATATGATCATTGACCAAATACCTCCATCCAATAGGGGAGGGGACCGCACTAAAGCTCTACTACGGAGGGAAGCCACTTGGATATTCCGTTTGAACACTGTGGCACCGAATGGCCTGAACGAACAGATTATGTGGAACTCTCTGGTATAGAGGGAGTTGTCATACTGAACGAGCATGTTTAGCTCTGCAGCAATACGGCCAGTCATCCATAGTTCTTACATGGTCTTGGGAGTGTTCCTATGATTGGATTAATTGTGCCTTCCTTATATATGAGAGATATGTATCTCTTGCCTAATCCTCCCTTGACAATTACTTTTTGGGTTCTGATTTTACATGTTTGTTTTGCTTTATGGTATTCACTCTTTTCATTATGCTTTATTTTTGATCTGTTTTTTACACTGGGTGGACATATGATGTGCTATTACTTCTAACCTGTGTCTCTTTCAGATCGCGCCGTGCATAGGGAGACGCACCAGAGTGGTGCTTAGCAACCGCAAGACGCATTTGAGTGTTGCCTAGCAACCGCAGGGATCTGTGGGTCTGACGTCGTCAATATGCGACACGCCCCTTCCGTCCCGCTGGCGGCGCCCCGGCTCCGGCGCTGTTTGAGAAGTGACGAGGGGGAGTCTAGGACACATTAGGGATATAAGGTAAGATCTCTGCAATTGATTGTTTGTATGATTTTTCCTGACGACGGGACTTTGGGTCCCGAAACGTTGAAATAAATTCCTGCTATTTATAAATCCTGCAGTGCCGCGCATTACTCTCTCTGCCAGGAGAGTTCCAGGACGACTATTGATTATTACGAAGGCACGCAGGTACTGCTTATATGATTGTGAAGAGTGCCGATTCAGCTGCATACCTACCTATATATATATATATATATATAAATAATTTTTTTATTTTCTTTTTTTTATTTTCTTTTTTTGGGGGGGGAGGGGGGCTGCCTATTTTGTGAGTCCCGAGCCCCAGAATTTCTGATGTCAGCCCTGCTAGGCACCATAGATATTTCTGGTTCACCTTCAAATTGAATTCTCTGTTGCTCTTTAGTAACGTTGCTGCTAGTATATGAATGTATTCAGTAAGCTATAGTCTTCTTAACACACATTGCCTGCAATTGATTAAACATAACTTGTTTCATTGTTGCATTGTAGAGAGTTTTAACCATCCAGCTTACACTGTAGCCTTACTTGAGCACTGGTGACTTAACTAGTACCTCAGTTATTTTAATTTAACCATCTGTACTCAAGCATGCATATTACTAAAACCAGGACTGTTAGTGTGCCTTTAGGTCCAAGGTTGAGAAACAATGCACTATACATTTATTTACTTGAATATGCCTCTTCTTTTGTGTATTATTATTTGTGTAGCAGTAAAGTCACATCATGAACCTTTTCCCAGATAATAGTAGCAGGAATGACAGCTGATGGTTATTATAGGAGTTGAGCTAATCTGTTATTTGGTTTGCAAGATTATTTTCTATATTGGGCTAGTGTGTGTTATTTTGGCAAATTAATTCACTAATGTTTTATTATTTGTTCAGCTAAAATAAAATTGTCTAAAAACATCCTAGTGGCTTAACAAATAATTTTTATTTGCATTTGTTACATTTTTGTAACATGTTACATTTTTCTGTAGGACTAAAAACACATTTTAAAGGGCCATTTTGTTGAAGAATGACTTAAGAGTCAGCTTTGTTCCAAATTGAAATATCTTGTTCAGTACAACCTTCAAGAATTGATTCATTGGGTACAAACACTGATATTTGCAAAAACTTTAGTAGACGTTTTAAAATGTTTTCTCCTTTCTAGTTATAGTTACAATACACTGACATTATTTTCCATCACCTAAACTGCATTCTGTATCTGCTAGTAGGCCTGATTATTATATTGCAGGAATGGCTTCTGGCAGATAAAAGGTTTGTAGCCTGCCAGAAAGCTGTACATGACCAGGACCAGATTAAGGACCACGTACAGTTGGGGATGAAAATGTTCAAGGGCCTTTTGTGAGAAGGGGAAGAGTTGTGACCAGTACTGTGAGGGTGAATTTTGTGAGAAAACAAATAAACCCCCACTATTTTAATTCTTATGATTTCCGGCTGAAGGTGTGGCCAACTAGGACCTATGTTTATGTGGAGGACAGGAGATGGAGCTCTATCTGCCCAATTGTTAATCTGGGTCTGCAGCTGACATCTGACATAGTTATAACAGGTATAACCAGAAAAATAAAAAAAAAATGGATTGGCTTCTAGTGATGTCAGTCTTTTTTGCCTCCTTACTGATTAGCTGGACATGTGGGTTGCATAGCAACCAGACAAACAATGACCTTATTGGGTGGCCGGACATATTGGTTGCAAGGCAACTAGACAAACTTTGACCTGATTGGATGGGCCAGTACAAACCCTTCTGCAACTGATTGGCTCTACGTCTTAGTAAAGGAATGAGCAGGTGAGCATGCCTGACTTGGATGGAAGCCTTACTATGGGCAAAATGTGAATCTTCACAACCAAGTCGTCTGGCACACATGCATGGATAAGGACACAGGGGCACATCCTGGACCAGTATCTTGGGCAAACGGTATTTCTACATACACACATCACACTCTCTGATTTCTGGCACCTCACATGGACTCTCATTACGAACCGAGAGAGTGGAAAACTTACAATAACAAGTCACTAACTGGACACCCCCCAGAACACCCCTCTTCATATCAATGACAGTTTGTCCTAAGCACTTGCCAACCTGTTCATTGCCTACAGCACACATGAGGGCAGTAGTAACAGGACTTATCTACTATTAACTTTGATATCTGTATTCTGTATTTCTAACAAACACAATCTATTACTAACCCTCAGATCTCCACAGTTTCTATTGTGAGGCGACTCGTTGTTCTCTCTTCATACAAAATCTATCTGCAGAGATATATAATGGTACAGTATGTACACAGTACACCAAGTGTCATGGTTATCAATGTTACTCATTTACCAACTGCTTTGACACATTTACATGTGTGTAGCTGCTTTGTGTCAGTGTTATTCAAGGAGCAGTTGACTGGATACAATTTGCAAATGTTACACTATGTACAGTATGTCTGATTACAACAGACTGAATGCAACTGCATACATTATGCTATTTACTGTATATTGGATCACAGCAGTTTAAAGGGATATTATTATTATTATTATTATTACCAGATTTTTTTTTATATAGCACACATATCCAGCAGTGCTCTTATACAGCATATTTGGCCATTCACATGAGTCCCTGCCCTAATGGAGCTTATAATCTATATTTCCTACAACATGTAGGGTTCATTTTTTAAATTTTTTTTTTCATTTTTGGAAGCCAGTTAACCAACCAGTATATTTTTGGATTGTAAGGAGGAAACCAGTGTACCCAGAGGAAACCCACGCAAGCATGGGAAGAATATTCAAACACCACACAATTAGGGCCGTAGTGGGAATTAAACCCATGATTTCAGTGATGCGAGGCAGTAATGCTAACTATTACACCATCTGTGATGGCAAGCCTACCTACAAAGGAGATCGTACGTCTAGATTATGTGATATGAGATATTTGAAATTTGAAATTTATAATATAAATATACTCATATAGAGCATATTCAGTTGAACTCAGTATCCATATAACTCATGTATGTACTGTAATACCATTACCCCACATATAAATAAACTTGGATTAATCATTTTCTTTCTCCATGTATATTGTAGACAATGATATCATTTACTTGCAAGGTCCAGTATGTACAGTAGGTATCATTTTTAAGAGTAATTATTAAACACTATTTTTTAATATCTATTTATTTCTGTAATAAGAGTGCTCCACAAAAGGGTCTTCTCTCTTTTTTATCTGTGTTAATATGGGTGTAACTTGGGTAGATCTGGACTCTGTTTAGAAAAGTAGGAGAGTGGATAAAATTGTTCTGAATTTCCAAATATAATGTAAGCAAATATAAAAGTTACAATATTACATATCAGTAAAAGTACACACGTGATAATGCTTGACAAATGCAATCTCATGCCATCAGCAACCTTAAGTTTCTTTCATTCAACACAATGAAGCAGGGAGATATGTCTAAGCCTTCATCGCTCCAAACTACAGGTACAAATGAAAATAAGAACAAGCTCATTGGAACCAAACACACCAGTTGCATGCTTTTACTAGCATTAAAAACAAATAACCAATAATTGCATGATTTTTAAAGCCACTTGGGCAACACAGTTTATGCAGTACTTAGCAATACTGCCCACAGCCCTGAGGTCACTACCTGTGTGGAGTTTATATATTCTCCTCATATTTGTATGGGTTTCCTCCTGGTGCTCTGGTCTTGTACCTTCAAAAGTACACCAGCATTAATTGGTTTCTGCCGAAAATAAACACTAGTGCGAACAGTATGTGTGTGCATGTGATATGGAATATACTGTAGATTGTAATGGGGAATATACTTTAGATTGTAAGCTCCACTGAACTGGTGTGAGTGACTAAAATAGTGTAAAGAGCTTTGTAATATGTGTGCACTGCATAAATTACTATTATGTATTTATTTATATATATATATATATATATATATTTACTAGGTGATTCATCGCGCCCTACGGGCGCTCTTCAGACCGTCGTAAGGGGCTACGCCCCGGTAAACTGGACAGAAAAGTGAAGGAGTAGAATAGTAGATGGTGAAGTTGTGGTGGAATGGTTGGTTTGTTTGTGGGTAGATGTAGTATGAAAAAAGGGAATGTGATGGTGAATGGGGTGCAGGCTTTTGTGAGTGGGTGAGCAGTGTGTATAGGGGAGGCTGGTAAGATTGTAGGTGTCAATGTTATGTATAGTAAAGATGGTTGTTCAAGGCAAGTATGTGAAGATATGGTTTACATGTTAAAAATTTGAGTGAAAACAACATTTTGAAGTTATATTCTCCCCCCCGCCCCCCCTCCAACAAAATCAGGCTTACTCCGAAGGTGGGGGGAGGGGATGTGCTACAGGTGGTTGGGGGTGCAGGGGTGGATGAGTGGTGGGTGATGGTGGAGGGGTGGGGGTGCTGGTAGATATACTGCTGTGTGACTGATGGTGTTGGGGGTGGGGGGTGCATGGGGAGCGTGGCTTGTGGTGGCTGAAAGGATTTAACTTGGCCCCCTTTCCTGCACATTCCCAGGCATGAGGTTATATCCCCCCCCCCCCAACAAAATCATGGCTTAATGTGAAGGTGGGGGAAGGGGGTGTGCTACAGGTGATTGGGGGTGGTGGTGCAGGGGTGGATGAGTGCTGGGTGATGGTGGATTGCCCGATGTCGGCCGCAGGCAGAGCGGGGCGGGAGGCGCAGGTAGCAGGGACAGCGCTGCGGGTGACGGAGGTGGCGCTGCCTGGACTTCCGCTGCGGTGTGTGGCGCCTCCGTGACACAGGGTGAGCGCTCTGTGCGTCTCGGTGACGGGGCTGCTGAAGGTTGCTGGAAGTGAGTGAGGCTGCTGTGTGGGGGTGCTCCGTAAGTGCAGTGCGGCCGTGAGGTATTTGTACGGCGCGGCTCCTGTACGGCACCTGCGTGTGCTGAGGGTGACGGGGCTGCTGAAGGGGGGTGGATGTGAAGGAGGCTGCTGTGCAGTGTGGTCGTGGAGTGAGATGGTAATTCCCTGTGGGAATTACTCACCCCCCCCTCTCCCCGCGATCTCCCTTCTCAGAGACGGACCGCGGCTGCCGTGAGAGCTCTCTGCGGTCAGCCTTTCACCTCTCCCCCCTCTGCATACAAAGCCGCCGTTCGCGGCTCCGGAGCTCTGGCGGGTAGCGGCTAGCAGAAGCTAACCGCGGGAGGGAGGGGGAAGCGGCGTCCGGGGACTGGGAAGCGTAGGTATGGGAGCGGGCGGGCGGGAAGCGGCTGCGGCTTGGCGCCCAGTGGCGGCTGCTGTGCAGTCCGCGGCTGGGCAGTGGAATACAGCCAGTGAATGGTGGCTTGGCGCCCAGCGGCGGCTGTCCGCGGCTGGGCAGTCAGGAGGTGTTGTGAACTTTGTCCACTTGCTTGGCTGCTGAAGGGGGGTAGATGTGAAGGAGGCTGCTGTGCAGTGTGGTCGTGGAGTGAGATGGTAAGGGGGGGCTAGCGGCGGCCTTGGTAGCGGGTGTGTGGTGGGTAAGGTGGGTGTAGTAGGTGGTGGTGGGTGGTGAGGGTGTGTGGGTGTCTGTTTGCTTACCTGCCAGTGTGGGCCGTCAGTTAGAATGGAGTGACTCCTGGTGGTCCTTTCTCCTATAGTGTGTCATGTGGTGTGCTGACACAGATAGGGCAGGGTCTGTGACTCCACACAGCGTTATATATACACACATACATATACAAACATATTTTTGGAAATATATATCCAGAAATATACACACATCCATATAGATAGACACATATACCCCTATATATCTTTACAGGTAACACAGCCTTACAGTGCTCAGCAGTCCTGAAAATCACTGACCCCCTCACAGGCTTAATAGCCTGAGCTGTTTGCTGCCTTAAACGCAGCTTAGTTATGGGGCCTCCCTGTGGGAATTACTCACCCCCCCCTCTCCCCGCGATCTCCCTTCTCAGAGACGGACCGCGGCTGCTGTGAGAGCTCTCTGCGGTCAGCCTTTCACCTCTCCCCCCTCTGCATACAAAGCCGCCGTTCGCGGCTCCGGAGCTCTGGCGGGTAGCGGCTAGCAGAAGCTAACCGCGGGAGGGAGGGGGAAGCGGCGTCCGGGGACTGGGGAGCGCAGGTATGGGAGCGGGCGGGCGGGAAGCGGCTGCGGCTTGGCGCCCAGTGGCGGCTGCTGTGCAGTCCGCGGCTGGGCAGTGGAATACAGCCAGTGAATGGTGGCTTGGCGCCCAGCGGCGGCTGTCCGCGGCTGGGCAGGCAGGAGGTGTTGTGAACTTTGTCCACTTGCTTGGCTGCTGAAGGGGGGTGGATGTGAAGGAGGCTGCTGTGCAGTGTGGTCGTGGAGTGAGATGGTAAGGGGGGGGCTAGCGGCGGCCTTGGTAGCGGGTGTGTGGTGGGTAAGGTGGGTGTAGTAGGTGGTGGTGGGTGGTGAGGGTGTGTGGGTGTCTGTTTGCTTACCTGCCAGTGTGGGCCGTCAGTTAGAATGGAGTGTCTCCTGGTGGTCCCTTCTCCTATAGTGTGTCATGTGGTGTGTCATGTGGTCTGTGACTCCACCCAGCGTTAGAAGTGCAGCCACAGAGTCACAGGGCTAATATATAGGAGATTAACAGTTGCTTATATTGCACTAGCTTATTCTGTTGCACTTTACAATTGGGAACAAACAGTAATAAAACAAAACTGATAGACATAGAGGTAAGAGGGCCCTGCTTGCAAATTTACAATCTAGACCAGAGCTGGATTAAGAGTGGGGGCAGCAGGGGGTGAGTACCACCGGGACCCCCTGTCTTAGGGTGCCCCCTGGTCAGAGCTGCTCTGCCACTGCCCTGGTGCTGCTGTCTCCCCTCTCCAGCCTCTGCCACCAGCAGCAGCTCTGTTGGTAGGAGCGAAGGCTGGAGAGTGCCTGAATCAGTCCCTGTGCTGCCCGAGAAGAAGTTGGAGGGCCGAGGTGCCGCACAGCGGCATGCGGGACATCACACAGCTGCCAGCACATCTGCCCCAGCAGTGTGGAACCCTCCCTAGCAGCCTGGAGTCTTCTCTTACCCCGATTGCTCCTGTTGCCAGCTGTGCTGGTCTGGGGGTGAGTGCATCGTTCAGCTGTTGGGCCAAGTGGGGGGGGGGATGGGTGGCGTGCGGTGAGTCCCCCCTTTCTTGGTTGTCTTGGGCCCCACGAGGGCTTTATCCAGCCCTGATCTAGACTCTATAGGCTAGGTAATTAGTTTAATTTGTTAATAGTTATGTTTATGTATATATATATAGATCGACCAAATACTCTCCTTCTGCGCTGTTCTGAGGCTAATTGGATACAATAAGATATACTCTCCTTCTGCGCTGTTCTGAGGCTAATTGGATACAATAAGATACAGTGTTCCTTGGGAGGGGCTGCCTATTTCACTAAGTCCCTTGTTAGGAGGGACTAGATACAGAAAATATGAAAAGAAAAAAGGAAATTGGCGCCCAAAGGTTATTTTAACCTATAAATACAGGGAACCCAGTGGGTTTCACAATTATCATTAATTTTAAAACATAAACATGAACCGTTCTTTCATAAAAAATGTATTAAAATGTACAGAAGCAAAGAAGCAAGTCCATCATATTACACAGACAAAATGATGTAATTTCTCTTCGAATACTCCATCATTGAAGTTGGTAGAGGAATATCGGCAACTTAGTGCAGTATCTTTATTCTTCCTCATTTGATATTCAGAGATAACATCAAATATAACAAATATATACACTGTATGCTGTTTTTTAGTTAAATCACATTAAAAAGTAGGATTCATTTACTAGCAAAACACAGTTACGCATTACCCATAATATCCAGGCAACATTTACCTTTCACTGATTTAGTGCAAGAAATATAGCCAAAGCAACCTGTCCTGGACAACATAAATACTGTATAACCAAACTAAAATCCCAGCATGTCTCACAAAGCTTTATTACTTACAGTACAAGTGCATTTTCTTTCAGAAACTAGAGCTTTAACATGCTATTGGTGTCCTCCAATACAGTACGTTATAAATACTTTTTAGGGATTTTGGCAAATCCCATCATGTTTTAAGCATACCAAATGGATTAGTTCATTTTATGCCCCGATTTGACAAAGAAAACCAGGAAGCTCCCCTGCTGTTAACGTGTTATCCTAAAATATCTGTGAAAGTGGTAAGAGGAACTTCTTCACAGGAACCTGTCAAAGAAACTAGGAACAGATGTTGGACTCTGCGTTCAAGGATGGATACCAAAAGGATTTATAGACTTTTTATGTCAAGGTTTGAAAAATAACATGTTTTAAAACTTCATGTGCACAAATTCTTCAGTGCTATAGTCCCTTTCTACCTTTACAGATCACAAGAATCATTGTTAAAATGTGTAGGATTGAGAGTGCTGTTTTATGTTGAAAAAGTATCACAACCATAGGGATCATGGTTTGTTTATGACTAGCTGTTTGTGCTCTCAGTGAAATCTGTGGAATGAAGCTCACAGGTTACTTTGCTATGTTTACTGCCCATTCACACAAGTCCAACCACCCTAACAAATGAGCATATAAAAATGTAACACTGGACCACCTTCTACTATTTATGTCTGATCAACTCTCACTGCTTTTTATTTTTTAAGTATTGTTTTATTTAACATTTCTTGGTTAAACAATCCAAACACTACAGCTACAGCTATACATAAATGTAATGCAGCTTTAGCTATAGTGCAATACCTGGTAGCCTTGATAGGACTTAAAAAGGACCTTTCTATAAGGGTTGTGTTTGGATCTCAGCAGTAGCGTCACCGGGTGTGGTGACACCAGGTGCACACTCTGCACTGCTCCCCCCGCATCGGAGGTGCAGCTGATCGGAAAGGGGGTGTGGCATAACAAAAGGGGAGTGGCATTTCCATTTCATCACTTTGGGGGGTGCGTCCAGCATCCCCAGAGACGCTGGCTGCCCCCTGAGACTGGGCTATGTTGGTGCTGGCCCTTCATCTGTGACAGTTGTTCAGTGCTGCTGAAGAATCTGTTTCACCCCTGTTTGCCTGCCCCTCCCTTTTAAAATGTAAGCTCTCACAAGCAGGGTTCTCAATCCTCATGTGCTTATCCTTCACTTACTTAAACTGTCTTCAATGGCATCAAATCCTACGGTTTTCTGTCACCCTGATACTTATGTCAGTGTTGTTTGCTGCTGTAGCTATGTTTATTTACCATGTATGTGTCCTATATTGTCTTCAACTATTTTCCTGTTTTCCTGTTTTGATTATTTTGTTTATGTACTCTATAATTGGGTGCTGCAGATGCCTTGTGGCGCCATATAAATAAAGGTTAATAATAATAATAATAATAATAATAATAATAATATCACACTGCAACACCTGGTTCCTGTCACTGCAGAAAAGCGGGCACTTTTTTGTCACCCCTTCCATGGGTGACACCCGGGTGCGGGCTGCACCCCCGCACCCGGCTTGTGATGCCACTGGATCTCAGTACCTGCTAAAACAAAGGAGTCAGTCTGGAAGTAGTTAAATTAGGGGATCTATATGAATGTTGGGGGACAAATGGGGCCAAATAACTGGCAATGGTAAAACTCACATCCAGATGTTTTGCCATTGTACACATATAACTCGAGCAATGTAGTAGGGTGCGAGGTGTTAAGTTACACCTAAAATATTACCCCCAAAAAACGCAGAAAAATAGTTCAGCTTCTGGCTGGTGAGTTTTGCAGATGTAATCAGTGACATCTGTGCATGCTTCTGTCAGGAAAAGTAAAAAGTAAAAAAAAATGACCTAGCATCCATCCACAAAGCATAACCAGCCCCTGGCTCTTTGAGACAGTCCTGTTTGAAAAAATACAGGAGAAAAATTGTGTAGGGTCCCCCTGTATTTTAACAACCAGCTCTTAAAATGGTCCCGGTTCCATAAATACAGGGGACAAAGACATAGCTACATTGAATCCCATGTAAACCACAAGGATCTCCTCTAATTACCTTGTGGTTAGAGATGGAAACAACATGGTTAGTAGAGGTGATCCTTGTGGTTTACATAGGATTCGATGTAGCGGTTCTCATCATTGAACCATTACATGGGGAAGCTTTAATTGACAGCCTGGCTGCACACAGCCAATCAGCAGGCTGTTGATATGGTAGCAGCTGCTGATTGGCTGGAGGCTCCTACAATGACAGGAGTCATGCAGGTGGCACTCAGTCATGCAGACAATATGTGTATGTGGACACACATACACAGTCTTAGTCTGGGGGTTCTGGATTTTTTCTTTAACCCTTTGGATGCCCACTTTGGAATGAGGAGGTTCAGTCTACACTAGAATAGGTGAGTACTTTTTTTTTTTTACAGGTTACCTTGGATTCTACTGGAGAAGAGGACTGAAGGGCTACAGGGGATGAAGCTATGTGTGAGTGTGCATATGTATGTGTGTGAGTGTGCATGTATGCTTTAATAAACTTTTACTCCCATTGTGTGTACTGTCTTTATTTTAATCTTTCTTAACAAGGGGACTACAGGTTTCAACTGGCCTTTTAATGCCCCAGATGCTGGTACTTGTGGTTTTCTAAGTACCTACATTAGGATGAAGCTTGCTGGGACCTGCAGTTCCACCTGTAAAAGGCAATATAACTTCACTTTTTTTTTATACTTAAAAGCTATCAATTTTGTTCTAATATTTAACTCTTTCTTAACTTTTACAGTCAGATGCATGCACAGATCTCACTGATCTGTGTATGCTTCTGGTACAACTCGCACCTTGTAATTAAACTTGCATTACAAGGTACGCATTTACTAGCAAAAATAACTTACCCTACATTGCAAAAATAACTTACCCTATTTTTAAACCATATGGTTGACATGCATTAGGTCGGCAGGTGCAAAAGGTCGACAGATGAAAGGTTGACAGTGCTTAAGATCGACAGGTACAAAAAAAGGTCAACAGGTTAAATAGGTTACCATGACAATGGTCGACACACAAATGGTTGATGCATATTTTTTTGGGTTTTCACGTTTTCCTTTCCATTTGCTTGATTTACTATCCATGTGGACATCAATTGGTAATAGCAACCTATGTCATCTTGACCTTTTGACCCAGTCAATCTTTCATATACCGGCCCTTTGTACCTGTCGACCTAATGCATGTAGACCGTTGTTGATCTATTATACCACACCCTGGTGAGAGAGGATGAATGGCACATAGGAGAGATAGTGGCAAGGTAATTTTGTTTTATGCTATGACAGATTTCAGTGAAGCCTGTCAGTAATTTGGCCATTTAAGTTGGTGCAGGAGACTGCCCTCTAGATGTAATAATGTGCCTAAGGTGCTATTTGATATAGTTATCACTTCCAAATAAAAACAGTGTACGGCTTGGAGATTAAATAAAAAGAAGACAATAAGGGGTGAAATGTAATAGAGTAGGAGCTTGTAAGTGACATTTTTCGGTGCTTTTCCAGTGGGATTAAAATAAATAGTATTTTTAAAGGCAAAGCCTGATTCAAAAAAGGTCAATGAAAAATACTGAAAAAAGTATGTGGACCATCACAGAACAATATCAGATAAATTAACATGCATTTATAAAGCCTATGTCATGTATACTAGCTTATATATCAAATAGATCCTGATACCAACACTCCAGTAAACTCATTTTGATCTTCCATCTAAATGATTTGATGCAATTTGAGTATCAATTTAGTCCAATGATGTACTCTATAGATCTTCAAATAATATTCTCTATGTACAGCAGATTAACATCAAAAAATGTCTGTACAGGCAGCAACAATAAGCAACTCTAGCAATTATACAAAGCACTGCAGCAACCAGTTTCCATTGCAATGCTGGCACTCTGTCAACTCACTAATGCTACTGCTGGGTGCAGATCAGATGGCCGTCTCTGTGGAAAGCTCATCTTGTGAGTCTAAGAGCTCTGTCTGCAGCTCTACACTGTTTGCAGTAGCAGACAGCAGGCAGGTTGCATTACGACTTTCACAAACACACGTACCATGAGCTCACTGCCATGGCTACCCCCTTTCCAAAGGGGCTGGTCCTTGATTGGCATCGAAGGACATTATTTTCTTGTGTTTTATATTCTGAGACGTCTACAATATTTAGATCTTTTGGAAAATTCCACATAACATAATAATGATCTAAAATGGCAAAAAAAGTGTAACAAAACATATTCCTAATAAACAGTAATATTTGTTTTTTCAGAAACAGATGTGAGCACAAAAATAAGTGACTTTGGGCCTATTTCAAGTTTCTATGCAATGAAGATGGTCACGCAACTGAGCCATTATTGGCAGATTGCGCATGAGCCGCGTACGCACAAAGGTACTTTCGTGATGCCGATCGCAGTGAGATTTTTAACGCAGAGTGATTGACAGGAAGGGACCATGTGGGGGAGGTAACAGGGACCGGCAGCAAATGCAGTCATGTCATGGTTGTATTTGGGATGTGTATATGCTTCCAGCTGCGATTATGTACATAGAGAAACATGGCTCCAGCGTCGCTACTGCCACAGCCAGTCTGCATGACCATAGACTCACTCAAGGAGTTCCTCATTATTGCTTCAGTGCTGCGTATGTGTATGAAGTTGCTGATTACCTTGCAATGGCTTCCGGGGCGTCTATATCCTTTTCTGGGTAGCAGCTTCACTTGCGTTGATTAGCTGATCCACAGACTGGAAAATCACAGATACATAGGTGTTTGCATACAAACATGACTTAGGACCTTTGTTTTGGGTTAATGGGGCAGATGTACTAACCTGGAGATGGGGTAAAGCAGTGATAAACCAGTGCAGGGTGATAATGCACCAGCCAATCATTACAGATTTGAAAAATGACAGTTAGGAACTGATTGGCTGCTGCGTTATTGCCTCGCATTTATCACTGCTTTATCACTTCTTTATCACTTCTCCAGGCTTAATGCATCTGCCCCATTGTGTGATTAAGATGTAAGTGTTGCAGGTAGGACCAGCATGTACCATTGAAGGTACAGTGGTAAATACATAGAGACGCATGTATGATAAAGGTACAATAATAAAAGTAAACAATAACTCAGATACCTATTCCTTGGTTATTAGTTTATTAACAAGTTACACCATAACCACTGCAGACATTTTAATATTGTTGCGTGAGAATAACACTTACATATTAGTATTTGATTTTAAATGAAATAATGACTATTCTCCCATGTGCTGACATTTCATTATATTCCAAAGACCTTGCAAATATACTGTATGAGCCATAAGTATAGTCATCATCTTTACTGATTTTAGAACATTTAATTGTTTTAATTTAAGTATTTTATGACATATGTTTATTTTTCTTTTGAAAAGTGTTTTTATAGCAGGGTTAATATAGTGTAATTTGTAGGAAGCATTATTGCTATAAATGGTAATGAGGTTAATTGGGAATATGCATATTTGTCTGCAGCCTTGGTTCTAATGTAAAGCTGGGTACACGCTATCCAATTAATGTGCAATATTTGGGTCATGTACATGCAGGAGTGTTAGTCGATAAATAACTTCAAGCACTTCTTCAGGATTCAGAACGGGAGTTCGGGATCTTGTGAGCTGCGCACTCTTTCTAATTCCTGATCTCCCGATCCTATTGAAGAGATCTGACAGAAGAATACACTGAGCTAGAAATGACTCAGTATGTACACCAATGCCATAAACAAAATGTCATTTTCCTCTGAATCTGGGAGTAATGACGTTTTTCACACTTACAGTTAATATAGGGACAGTTATATTTGTAACTGAAAACAGGATGAAACACAAACTTACTGGGGAAGTCAATTTATAATTGGCATGGTTTCCTTTGCACAACCTCAAATTATTTTGTCAGCAGTACAGTATATAGGAAAAACTCAATTAATTTTACAAAAGAGTTGAACATACAATTTATTTAAGAATGTTGGATCTAGTTCAAAGGTGCTTAATGAACATGGAAAACAACACTGCACAGGAAAGATACATAGTACATGAATGTCCTTCCCCTTGAGATACCTATATCTTTAGATCTACAAATCCTAAAAAAGAGAGGAGCACTGTATTCAAACATCTTTTCATACAGTCAACAGCAACGTACAGGTATACCCATGTTGTAGTTCACAGCTGCATTGTGAGATTTATATTACAGATAACTATCCTATGTTAAAAGCATACATTGTTAAATTAAAATTAAGTATGTAAATATACATACATTCAACATATTAATTTATGGGGACACATCTATATATGTATACCACTCGTGACAGGAGACCATTAAGGCATTAACTACTGATTGTAAGTGGTATTTAAAAACAATTAATTGGGTACACATGAGTTCATAATAATTTATTAAACATATATACAACTCAATCCATTAAGTAACGCAGACAGTAGACCTTTTCTTCTTTCTTCTTACTGTCCCACATTTATTTTCATTTTGAGCACGATTCAATAATCTATGTATTATTGTTTACGGTTTTAACCTTTATATTTTGCTTTAACAGTTTTCATCCACAAAGCAGAATGTTTTAAATATATATTATTAAAAATTATGTTTTAATAATTCAGTGTGTACCTTATAGATGCACCCCCTTTTTCCTGTGGATATATAAGCATGCCTGGCTGTGTGTACGGGTGATCCGCCAACTGCCCGTACACGGGCCCTCATTCCAAGTTGATCGCTCACTAGCTACTTTTAGCAGCCGTGCAAATGCATAGTCGCCGCCCACGGGGGAGTGTATTTACGCTTTGCAAGAGTGCGAACGCCTGTGCTGCCGAGCTCTGCAAAAACATTTTGTGCAAAACAAGACCAGCCCTTTAATTACTTATTCTGTGCGATGATAGCTGCGACGAAGGTCCCGGAATTGACGTCCGATACCCACCCTGCAAACACATGCACATGCCTGCGTTTTTCCAAACACTCCCAGAAAACGGTCAGTTGACACCCAGAAACTCCCACTTCCTGTCAATCTCCTTGCAATCGGCTGTGCGAATGAAATCGTTGCTAGAAGCAGTGCAAAACAATGATGCTCTTTGTACCCGTACGCCGCAAGTGCGCATTGCGGCCCATACTCATGCGTAATTTTGACGTTTTTTAAATGATTGCTACGCAGCGAACAATGGCAGCTAGCGATCATCTCGGAATGAGGGCCACTGGCTGCAGGGACTGACGTTACAACTGTGCACAGTTGTATTGTCTGCACAGACATACTGAGCAACCAGTTGGTAAGTGTTACCAAACAAGTTGCTATCTCCATGGCCTTTGCCATAGTCTGTATCCAGCCTTATACTGGTATCAGTCCAGCATCCACTCTGTTCTGTGCCTTAAGGTCAGTGGCAGACTAAGACAATACATAGCTTATGTGCCACTTTACTCCTTTACCTCTTTCCCTATTCTTGTCCCATCAAAACTCCAATGACACATAACCCACATAATATGGAAACAATATTACACATATCAGCAGTGATCAGAAGTGATACCTTTGTGACAGGCCCATGATGAATTGAAAATTCATATTTAACATTTTTTCCATAATGAATAGACTCCTAAATGTAGAGCTGCCCTGTTACCCAGATAGATCTTACAACTAGCAGCACCCAACAGTCCCTCTAGTATTTACTGTATATTGAAAAGTTTGCATTGCATTCAGTTATTTTCTTACAGAACCTTTTTAGTTGTGCTGTCCATTGGCAGTTTTCTGTGTATATATAGAACACACCAGTGTTTATTGGAATGTTCACAATGTTCTTGTAATGTACATCCTTTTGTATATTATGATGTACATTTGTAATTTTTTTTTAAATGATATATTATACAAAGCTTTCAGAAGCTTCGTATTCATTTGTATTTTCATGTGGTTACTAAGTGTTCTATATACATTTAGGCTTGGCTCAAATGGGAAATTGGAGTGGAAAAACTAATGTACAGAGCAGTGTACAGATACATGATCTACACATTTAAAAAGGGCCAGCCTGTTCTTTGCAAGCTGTGTTTGTTATTACTTGTACATCAAAGAAAATGGAGTTTACAAACTATCACCGGGGAAGCCAACTGTGTCTAGTGAGCTTCATTCAAGAGCAGGGGGATTCATTTAAAGATGGGATTTAGTGTTTTATCACTGGCCTAATTTTTGTGGTGCAAACTTTGGAACAGTTTACATCATTAATGTGGTAATTTCACCACTATTCCCTGGCGAGTGGGAGTAGGAAAAATAGTTTAAGGTACTTAGATGCCAAATCACAAATTGCTTAAATAACATTTCTAACTATTGTTATTATAACACAATGCTATAAAAAAGTTATAAGAAATAACATTTTTTTCAATATATTAGGAATGAAACAATGGGTTATGATATTTTTGTTACAAGTGTCTAACACTACTTGTCAAAAATATATATTATTATTATTATTATAATTATAATGGAGCACAGTGTATACTAGACAGTGCATTATAAGGATATTAGAAGTTACTGCACAGGTTCAAGACTTTCAGTTCAATTGCTATCACATCGCTGAACAAGGGAAGCACCTCTGCCAGCGCAGGCTGGCTGCGAAGATTGTCGGACCGCAGCAATTTCCCTCATCGCATCAGCTGCGTGTGACATCACACAGCCGCCCTTAACCACAACATTAAGTCACCATACTAGCAATGCAGTGTTGCCGCCCCGCAAATGGCTCTGTCTGTCAATCAGGCAGAGACGTTCACATCAATGTGATGCAATCACATTGGCCGGCCCACACACAGGCAGATCAGGTATTGCGGGTGCGCACTAGTAGGAAATTCGGTAGTATGCAATCACATCTCTGATGCGATCCATACGGAATAGGGCCCTCAAATCACAAACAAAGAAAATATATTAGATGCTTTGGAATCAGTGTGACAATAGCCACTCTGTTCTGCAGCCTGATTTCACATAAAAGTGTTCACTGTCCCGTAGGGTAGCAATGGCTTTTGTGCGAATCTGGCATTTGCCTTCATTTAAACGCAGTGACAATGTCAAATAGTAGCCTTTGCTGGCAATTGCATTCCCCCCTTGTGTTACTATAATTTAAAATAATGTGAGTGAAAAGTAAACTGAAGTGTCGTGAGGTGTAAAAAGATGCAGATGTGTGGCTTATGCACAGTAGTTTATGGATCTACTTACAGTTATTAAATGTGTTTTTGCAAAAGGCAAACAGTCCAGCCCACTTGTGTCCACTGACTGACAGAGAAAGCATTTTCAATGTCATATTTTTAAAAAAAGCCTGTTATTTTAAGAAAAGAGTGCACTGTGGGAGGGAGGGGATATGGTAACTAGAGATGAGCGGGTTCGGTTTCTCTGAATCCGAACCCGCCAGAACTTCATGTTTTTTTTCACGGGTCCGAGCGACTCGGATCTTCCCACCTTGCTCGGTTAACCCGAGCGCGCCCGAACGTCATCATGACGCTGTCGGATTCTCGCGAGGCTCGGATTCTATCGCGAGACTCGGATTCTATATAAGGAGCCGCGCGTCGCCGCCATTTTCACACGTGCATTGAGATTGATAGGGAGAGGACGTGGCTGGCGTCCTCTCCGTTTAGAATTAGAATAGATTAGAGAGACACTTGATTTACTAATTTTGGGGAGCATTAGGAGTACTCAGTAGTGTACAGTGCAGAGTTTTGCTGATAGTGACCAGTGACCACCACTTTTATTTATAATCCGTTCTCTGCCTGAAAAAAGCGATACACAGCACACAGTGACTCAGTCACATACCATATCTGTGTGCACTGCTCAGGCTCAGGCCAGTGTGCTGCATCATCTATTATCTATATATAATATTATATATATCTGTCTGACTGCTCAGCTCACACAGCTTATAATTGTGGGGGAGACTGGGGAGCACTACTGCAGTGCCAGTTATAGGTTATAGCAGGAGCCAGGAGTACATAATATATTATATAGTGAGTGACCACCAGACACACAGTGCAGTTTATTTAATATATCCGTTCTCTGCCTGAAAAAAGCGATACACACAGTGACTCAGTCAGTCACATACCATATCTGTGTGCACTGCTCAGGCTCAGGCCAGTGTGCTGCATCATCTATATATATTATATATCTGTCTGACTGCTCAGCTCACACAGCTTATAATTGTGGGGGAGACTGGGGAGCACTACTGCAGTGCCAGTTATAGGTTATAGCAGGAGCCAGGAGTACATAATATTATATTAAAATTAAACAGTGCACACTTTTGCTGCAGGAGTGCCACTGCCAGTGTGACTAGTGACCAGTGACCTGACCACCAGTATATAATATTAGTAGTATACTATCTCTTTATCAACCAGTCTATATTAGCAGCAGACACAGTACAGTGCGGTAGTTCACGGCTGTGGCTACCTCTGTGTCGGCACTCGGCAGCCCGTCCATAATTGTATATACCACCTAACCGTGGTTTTTTTTTCTTTCTTTATACATACATACTAGTTACGAGTATACTATCTCTTTATCAACCAGTCTATATTAGCAGCAGACACAGTACAGTGCGGTAGTTCACGGCTGTGGCTACCTCTGTGTCGGCACTCGGCAGCCCGTCCATAATTGTATATACCACCTAACCGTGGTTTTTTTTTCTTTCTTTATACATACATACTAGTTACGAGTATACTATCTCTTTATCAACCAGTCTATATATTAGCAGCAGACACAGTACAGTGCGGTAGTTCACGGCTGTGGCTACCTCTGTGTCGGCACTCGGCAGCCCGTCCATAATTGTATATACCACCTAACCGTGGTTTTTCTTTCTTTCTTTATACATACATACTAGTTACGAGTATACTATCTCTTTATCAACCAGTCTATATTAGCAGCAGACACAGTACAGTGCGGTAGTTCACGGCTGTGGCTACCTCTGTGTCGGCACTCGGCAGCCCGTCCATAATTGTATATACCACCTAACCGTGGTTTTTTTTTCTTTCTTTATACATACATACTAGTTACGAGTATACTATCTCTTTATCAACCAGTCTATATATTAGCAGCAGACACAGTACAGTGCGGTAGTTCATGGCTGTGGCTACCTCTGTGTCGGCACTCGGCAGCCCGTCCGTAATTGTATATACCACCTAACCGTGGTTTTTTTTTCTTTCTTTATACATACATACTAGTTACGAGTATACTATCTCTTTATCAACCAGTCTATATATTAGCAGCAGACACAGTACAGTGCGGTAGTTCACGGCTGTGGCTACCTCTGTGTCGGCACTCGGCAGCCCGTCCATAATTGTATATACCACCTAACCGTGGTTTTTTTTTCTTTCTTTATACATACATACTAGTTACGAGTATACTATCTCTTTATCAACCAGTCTATATATTAGCAGCAGACACAGTACAGTGCGGTAGTTCACGGCTGTGGCTACCTCTGTGTCGGCACTCGGCAGCCCGTCCATAATTGTATATACCACCTAACCGTGGTTTTTTTTTCTTTCTTTATACATACATACTAGTTACGAGTATACTATCTCTTTATCAACCAGTCTATATATTAGCAGCAGACACAGTACAGTGCGGTAGTTCACGGCTGTGGCTACCTCTGTGTCGGCACTCGGCAGCCCGTCCATAATTGTATATACCACCTAACCGTGGTTTTTTTTTTCTTTCTTTATACATACATACTAGTTACGAGTATACTATCTCTTTATCAACCAGTCTATATATTAGCAGCAGACACAGTACAGTGCGGTAGTTCACGGCTGTGGCTACCTCTGTGTCGGCACTCGGCAGCCCGTCCATAATTGTATACTAGTATCCAATCCATCCATCTCCATTGTTTACCTGAGGTGCCTTTTAGTTGTGCCTATTAAAATATGGAGAACAAAAATGTTGAGGTTCCAAAATTAGGGAAAGATCAAGATCCACTTCCACCTCGTGCTGAAGCTGCTGCCACTAGTCATGGCCGAGACGATGAAATGCCAGCAACGTCGTCTGCCAAGGCCGATGCCCAATGGCATAGTACAGAGCATGTCAAAACCAAAACACCAAATATCAGTAAAAAAAGGACTCCAAAACCTAAAATAAAATTGTCGGAGGAGAAGCGTAAACTTGCCAATATGCCATTTACCACACGGAGTGGCAAGGAACGGCTGAGGCCCTGGCCTATGTTCATGGCTAGTGGTTCAGCTTCACATGAGGATGGAAGCACTCAGCCTCTCGCTAGAAAACTGAAAAGACTCAAGCTGGCAAAAGCACCGCAAAGAACTGTGCGTTCTTTGAAATCCCAAATCCACAAGGAGAGTCCAATTGTGTCGGTTGCGATGCCTGACCTTCCCAACACTGGACGTGAAGAGCATGCGCCTTCCACCATTTGCACGCCCCCTGCAAGTGCAGGAAGGAGCACCCGCAGTCCAGTTCCTGATAGTCAGATTGAAGATGTCAGTGTTGAAGTACACCAGGATGAGGAGGATATGGGTGTTGCTGGCGCTGGGGAGGAAATTGACCAGGAGGATTCTGATGGTGAGGTGGTTTGTTTAAGTCAGGCACCCGGGGAGACACCTGTTGTCCGTGGGAGGAATATGGCCGTTGACATGCCAGGTGAAAATACCAAAAAAATCAGCTCTTCGGTGTGGAGGTATTTCACCAGAAATGCGGACAACAGGTGTCAAGCCGTGTGTTCCCTTTGTCAAGCTGTAATAAGTAGGGGTAAGGACGTTAACCACCTCGGAACATCCTCCCTTATACGTCACCTGCAGCGCATTCATAATAAGTCAGTGACAAGTTCAAAAACTTTGGGTGACAGCGGAAGCAGTCCACTGACCAGTAAATCCCTTCCTCTTGTAACCAAGCTCACGCAAACCACCCCACCAACTCCCTCAGTGTCAATTTCCTCCTTCCCCAGGAATGCCAATAGTCCTGCAGGCCATGTCACTGGCAATTCTGACGAGTCCTCTCCTGCCTGGGATTCCTCCGATGCATCCTTGCGTGTAACGCCTACTGCTGCTGGCGCTGCTGTTGTTGCCGCTGGGAGTCGATGGTCATCCCAGAGGGGAAGTCGTAAGCCCACTTGTACTACTTCCAGTAAGCAATTGACTGTTCAACAGTCCTTTGCGAGGAAGATGAAATATCACAGCAGTCATCCTACTGCAAAGCGGATAACTGAGTCCTTGACAACTATGTTGGTGTTAGACGTGCGTCCGGTATCCGCCGTTAGTTCACAGGGAACTAGACAATTTATTGAGGCAGTGTGCCCCCGTTACCAAATACCATCTAGGTTCCACTTCTCTAGGCAGGCGATACCGAGAATGTACACGGACGTCAGAAAAAGACTCACCAGTGTCCTAAAAAATGCAGTTGTACCCAATGTCCACTTAACCACGGACATGTGGACAAGTGGAGCAGGGCAGGGTCAGGACTATATGACTGTGACAGCCCACTGGGTAGATGTATGGACTCCCGCCGCAAGAACAGCAGCGGCGGCACCAGTAGCAGCATCTCGCAAACGCCAACTCTTTCCTAGGCAGGCTACGCTTTGTATCACCGCTTTCCAGAATACGCACACAGCTGAAAACCTCTTACGGCAACTGAGGAAGATCATCGCGGAATGGCTTACCCCAATTGGACTCTCCTGTGGATTTGTGGCATCGGACAACGCCAGCAATATTGTGTGTGCATTAAATATGGGCAAATTCCAGCACGTCCCATGTTTTGCACATACCTTGAATTTGGTGGTGCAGAATTTTTTAAAAAACGACAGGGGCGTGCAAGAGATGCTGTCGGTGGCCAGAAAAATTGCGGGACACTTTCGGCGTACAGGCACCACGTACAGAAGACTGGAGCACCACCAAAAACTACTGAACCTGCCCTGCCATCATCTGAAGCAAGAAGTGGTAACGCGGTGGAATTCAACCCTCTATATGCTTCAGAGGTTGGAGGAGCAGCAAAAGGCCATTCAAGCCTATACAATTGAGCACGATATAGTAGGTGGAATGCACCTGTCTCAAGTGCAGTGGAGAATGATTTCAACGTTGTGCAAGGTTCTGATGCCCTTTGAACTTGCCACACGTGAAGTCAGTTCAGACACTGCCAGCCTGAGTCAGGTCATTCCCCTCATCAGGCTTTTGCAGAAGAAGCTGGAGGCATTGAAGAAGGAGCTAAAAGGGAGCGATTCCGCTAGGCATGTGGGACTTGTGGATGCAGCCCTTAATTCGCTTAACAAGGATTCACGGGTGGTCAATCTGTTGAAATCAGAGCACTACATTTTGGCCACCGTGCTCGATCCTAGATTTAAAGCCTACCTTGGATCTCTCTTTCCGGCAGACACAGGTCTGCTGGGGTTGAAAGACCTGCTGGTGACAAAATTGTCAAGTCAAGCGGAACGCGACCTGTCAACATCTCCTCCTTCACATTCTCCCGCAACTGGGGGTGCGAGGAAAAGGCTCAGAATTCCGAGCCCACCCGCTGGCGGTGATGCAGGGCAGTCTGGAGCGACTGCTGATGCTGACATCTGGTCCGGACTGAAGGACCTGACAACGATTACGGACATGTCGTCTACTGTCACTGCATATGATTCTCTCAACATTGATAGAATGGTGGAGGACTATATGAGTGACCGCATCCAAGTAGGCACGTCACACAGTCCGTACTTATACTGGCAGGAAAAAGAGGCAATTTGGAGGCCCTTGCACAAACTGGCTTTATTCTACCTAAGTTGCCCTCCCACAAGTGTGTACTCCGAAAGAGTGTTTAGTGCCGCCGCTCACCTTGTCAGCAATCGGCGTACGAGGTTACATCCAGAAAATGTGGAGAAGATGATGTTCATTAAAATGAATTATAATCAATTCCTCCGCGGAGACATTGACCAGCACCAATTGCCTCCACAAAGTACACAGGGAGCTGAGATGGTGGATTCCAGTGGGGACGAATTGATAATCTGTGAGGAGGGGGATGTACACGGTGATATATCGGAGGGTGAAGATGAGGTGGACATCTTGCCTCTGTAGAGCCAGTTTGTGCAAGGAGAGATTAATTGCTTCTTTTTTGGGGGGGTCCAAACCAACCCGTCATATCAGTCACAGTCGTGTGGCAGACCCTGTCACTGAAATGATGGGTTGGTTAAAGTGTGCATGTCCTGTTTTGTTTATACAACATAAGGGTGGGTGGGAGGGCCCAAGGACAATTCCATCTTGCACCTCTTTTTTCTTTTCTTTTTCTTTGCATCATGTGCTGATTGGGGAGGGTTTTTTGGAAGGGACATCCTGCGTGACACTGCAGTGCCACTCCTAGATGGGCCCGGTGTTTGTGTCGGCCACTAGGGTCGCTAATCTTACTCACACAGTCAGCTACCTCATTGCGCCTCTTTTTTTCTTTGCGTCATGTGCTGTTTGGGGAGGGTTTTTTGGAAGGGACATCCTGCGTGACACTGCAGTGCCACTCCTAGATGGGCCCGGTGTTTGTGTCGGCCACTAGGGTCGCTAATCTTACTCACACAGTCAGCTACCTCATTGCGCCTCTTTTTTTCTTTGCGTCATGTGCTGTTTGGGGAGGGTTTTTTGGAAGGGACATCCTGCGTGACACTGCAGTGCCACTCCTAGATGGGCCCGGTGTTTGTGTCGGCCACTAGGGTCGCTAATCTTACTCACACAGCTACCTCATTGCGCCTCTTTTTTTCTTTGCGTCATGTGCTGTTTGGGGAGGGTTTTTTGGAAGGGACATCCTGCGTGACACTGCAGTGCCACTCCTAGATGGGCCCGGTGTTTGTGTCGGCCACTAGGGTCGCTAATCTTACTCACACAGCTACCTCATTGCGCCTCTTTTTTTCTTTGCGTCATGTGCTGTTTGGGGAGGGTTTTTTGGAAGGGACATCCTGCGTGACACTGCAGTGCCACTCCTAGATGGGCCCGGTGTTTGTGTCGGCCACTAGGGTCGCTAATCTTACTCACACAGCTACCTCATTGCGCCTCTTTTTTTCTTTGCGTCATGTGCTGTTTGGGGAGGGTTTTTTGGAAGGGCCATCCTGCGTGACACTGCAGTGCCACTCCTAGATGGGCCCGGTGTTTGTGTCGGCCACTAGGGTCGCTAATCTTACTCACACAGCTACCTCATTGCGCCTCTTTTTTTCTTTGCGTCATGTGCTGTTTGGGGAGGGTTTTTTGGAAGGGACATCCTGCGTGACACTGCAGTGCCACTCCTAGATGGGCCCGGTGTTTGTGTCGGCCACTAGGGTCGCTTATCTTACTCACACAGCGACCTCGGTGCAAATTTTAGGACTAAAAATAATATTGTGAGGTGTGAGGTATTCAGAATAGACTGAAAATGAGTGTAAATTATGGTTTTTGAGGTTAATAATACTTTGGGATCAAAATGACCCCCAAATTCTATGATTTAAGCTGTTTTTTAGTGTTTTTTGAAAAAAACACCCGAATCCAAAACACACCCGAATCCGACAAAAAAAATTCGGTGAGGTTTTGCCAAAACGCGTTCGAACCCAAAACACGGCCGCGGAACCGAACCCAAAACCAAAACACAAAACCCGAAAAATTTCAGGCGCTCATCTCTAATGGTAACTGCAAGAAAGAATATGACTGGTGTTACTTGTTGATGTTTTTATCTACTATATACATGTTGCTGATTTCCTTCTTCTGAAAAAGTGCAATTTATCACTTCGCACAGCTAATAGTTAAAGCAAAACAAGGGGCCGTTACGGTGGGGGCAGGCTCTAGTTAAAATATGGGGCAAATGAACTGCAGAGATATCATCCATGACATAATAACATTTTTATGGATCACAAAGGTACATTGGGGGTCATTCCGACCCATTCGCACGCAGCGGTTTATCACTGCGGTGCAAACAAGTGCGGAATGCGCAAGCACGGCAGGCGCAGTGTGCGTGCGTGACGTTGCCCGGCAACAGGGGTCGCGGGTTACGTCGCGACTTACAAAGGAAGCGGTCGCAGAGCCTACCACAAAGAAGATTGACAGGAAGGAGGCGTGCCAGGGCGGATCCGGACCGTTTGTAGCCGTTTTCGGGGAGTGGTGAGTATAACGCAGTCATATCCTGCAGAACAGAGGGCGGAGGAGTGACATCAAAGCCGGCCCCATCATCGCTGGAGCCATCGCACAGGGTAAGTAGGTATAGGCCTAGTCTACTTCTACTTTAAAAATGTTTAACTTAGCAGTGCTGCACAAGCGATCGCAGCCCTGCTAAGCTAAAATACACTACCCCATAGGCGTGGACTAGTTGATCGCAGCAGCAGAAAAAAGTTGCTGGCTGCGATCAACTCGGAATGACCACCATTGCTGTATGAAGTAGCTGTAGCCAAGGATGAGCTTGGTCTCCATGGTGTGATAGCTATGTACAGCCTGAAAACATTTACTTTCAATTTCAAATAGCTACAATTAAATACATCTCAAAAATACATACTGTACATCTCATAAATATAAAACAAGTGCCATTTATACAATGCATACCTCCTGGCAGGATTGGCTGGCCAATTCTCCAGATACATCAATCTGAAAGTCACTGTCAATGACTTATGGGTTATTACCTACATGGTAATTACCACCAGCAAGTGAAATTCAATGCTCTGACACTAGGTAGCCTTCACTACTACCTGCATGGGTCTTGGGCTCCAGGTCGACACCAAAAAGGTCGACATGGACAAAAGCTCAACATGGACAAGGTCGACATGGAAAAAGGTTGACATGAGTTTTTTATGTTTTTTTGGTGTCGTTTTCTTTGTAGAGGGACCGGGATCCCCAATTAGTGCACCGCATCCCCTCACATGGCTCGCTTCGCTCGCCATGCTCGGGCAAGATGCCTCACTGAGCTCGGCACAGATTACAATTCCCAATCGTAGTCCACGTGGATCGTAAAGTATAAAAAAGTTCAAAAAAAATGTGAAAAACTCATGTTGACCTTTTTCCATGTCGACCTTGCCCATGTCGACCTTTTTCCATGTCGACATAAGGTGTGTCGACCAATTGTTGTTGACCTAAGGTGTGTTGACCTTTTTGGTGCCGACCTGGAGTCCGCATATCTACCTGCATACACAATTATTAATTTTGCACGAACCAGGTAGCATGAGCCTCACAGAGCGTAGGTCTAAGAACAAAGAAAATCAGAACTAGAAATTAGGATTTCATTTAAAATATAACATACATAATACAGTTGTAGAAAAGACAGTTTCAAAGTGTATAGGATTACTTTAAAAAAGCACACAAATTAGAGATGATTTCATAAAATAAAAGAAAAAAAAACCAGAGTTCAGGGTTCACCTTTGAATGTGCAAAGTCCTGGGGGTAAGGTCTCCACTGATAAGAGTTGGCCAGTATGGCTTCCTTAGGAGACCGACCCTGAAGCAGCTAAAGATACAGAGTTTTATCCTTCCACCAATACTGCTCCTTGACACAAACCCACACCCTGGGATTTTTAACCCTTTCAAAACCAGAATCGATTGATTGTTTGTATTTAGTTATCTGAAGGTCCTTTATGTGCCTATAACCCCTGGGGTCTCCCTGCCAGACCAGCAGGGGTGTTTAGTTACTTGCTTTCTTCTGTATGAAGCCTAAGATCTGGGATTTGTAAATATACAGTGCTGGGCAAGTTTTATGTACTTAATCAGGAACGACTGAAAAAGTGTCCTTTTTTGGAAATTTCTGTTGCCTTACTTCAATAGAATTTGACACCTCTGTGGACAGCTAGGAGACAGTACCAATGACACTGCCTGTTAGAGTACACATACATCTCTGTTAACAATTTAAATGTCACCAGACTCATTTCATTACCTGGAGTTAATTGTAGCCTGGCACATTGGCATATAGTTTTACAAATGGCATTTTCCATGTAAAATATACCTTGATACAACATGCAATTTGAATAATAGAACATGATATCTCCTCTTGTCCAGTCCATGGAAAATAGTGGACTAAGAATAGAGTAAGAGGATCAGTGTGAAGATGAGTTGTAGCTTTTGCTGTCCACCATTTGCCAGAGCAGTGGTCAGTGAATGACAGATATATATCTCAAGTGATCTTTGTATAGGGAAAGGGATAAATCATCATATGTAATAATACATGACTGATAGAATAGATACAGGTATATGTTGGTGTATTCATCACCAGGGGACATGGATTATGGTTCAGATGATAAAAGTGTCACCAGTAGTGGAGGATTAAAATGGTTACTGTGTGCACCAACCTCTTCAGAAAAAAATCAAACATATTAAAGTAAATCATATATCAGTTGTAAAACTTCTTCCATGTAATTTAAAAAAGCGGAAAGAACATGAAACCTAGTAGTAGCTGAATGGTGGTAATAAAGATGTTAATATTTAATAAACATATAGCCATATTTCAAGTAATTTAAAGCACATACCTTATATATGGTTGTATACTATATGTAGACTCTAGCTTACAAGTAGCTAAAGTTAAGAGGCAACTGTTTAGGTAACTAATGCTGGGTAAACAAAGTATAAGTGAAGTGTTGATTTAGGTATATTTCATCTCCAAGCGCTACTGTTCCCAGCCAATCATTTCTTTTTAGGCATTACCTGGGCCATCATGACCCAGGTTGCAAGTCTCAGGAAACCCCTGCTAGCGAGCAGGGTTGAGGGCCCGGGACTCTTAACCCTGTTAGACCCTTTCAGACATAAGCTGGACCCGGGTTAATACATGTTCATGAGCAAAAACCTGTTTTTTTCGGCTTATGTCTGAATCAGGTCACAGAGGGTGAAATCCTTCCAGTTCAGGAGAGCAGGAGCTGCCTATAGTAATTCGTGTTCCACACACACTGACTTAGAAACCAATAGCAGGAGAACAGCAAATGTGAGTATATATAATAGTTCTGTGGAGGTAGGGAAGAAGAACAAGCGCCATATGGTGTAGTATTTTGAATAAATAGGAGTAGTAAATATGTAAATAATGTAAGTACCGGATGGATTCTTGCGATCAGGCCTGTCTCTCTCACTCTATTCTCGGTGGATTTTCCCACCTATATGTTTAGGAGACAAAAATCATCGCCATATAGTGTAGTAACCTCGGGTATACCTTAGGGAACCCTCCCCTATATTTCATGCGTACCAGTAAAAAAATTCAGAATAGCATATAGGATATACTTATATCCAGATGAATCAAGTCGGTCCAGTGTGATGTATTGGCTAAATCAATCGCCTGCTACTGCCTTATATAATAATATCAAAATTTTAATCAACATAAACCGTATACAACATATAAAAAATAAAAATAAATCAAATCAAAAATCTTAGCTGGTTGGTATAGGCAGTAGGCAGTAGGCAGGTCAGTCTCAACGCGTTTCGCCTCCAGGGCTTCCTCAGGAGAATACATGATATCAATCAATACACATATTTATAGTTACTTTCGGTTTCATTTAGCAGCTACTTCCGGTTCACGTCATTTCCGGAACCGGAAGTGCTCCGTCCGACTCTTATAATGAATATACACATATAACTGAACATTTTTAGCAGCACAATACATTGGTGGCGCAGTGCTTACAAGTTTATGAGAATAGTTTATTTAGGCTGAGCGCATCGGACAAGCAGCCCGTGAGTTCCGTGAAAACCGGAAGTGACGCGGCTTGTCCCGGCCGCTGCCGCGTCACTTCCGGTCAAACCAGATAACCGGCGTGCGTTCCAGCAATGTTGCTGGGCACATCCTGTAAAGGTTGGCAAGCTGGATGGCGGAAATAACATATGTGATGTTATGAGTGTAATTTGCGGACCTAGTAATAATATGAATAGACAGTGCACCACATAAATATACAGTGGATTGGGAAGCATGAACAATATAGAGATAAAGGGTGTAAATGAAAAATACATATATATAAAAAAATAAAAATATAAAATATATATATGTAAAATTAAATATAAATATATAAAAAATTAGTAAAAAATATGTATATATATAGATATACATGAGAGTAACACATTGATGCAGCAATAAACCATCTTCCCTACTAAGTATTTTAGTGGAGTATGCTCCGTATTCCTTCCTGTTTGTGTGTCATTATTAGTGGAACACACACATCCTTTTAAAGAGATTTTTTTAAAAACATCAAATTAATGCCCATATACTGGCTGAGCTAGACATATTATGCACCGATAAATATGTAATCAACTGATTAAGCAATAAAATAAATAAGTAATCAATTAATTAATCAATCCAAGGGATGACAATCAATAGGTACTCGTACTGAGTAATGTAGTGGATCTCACAGTACAGAATACACTTTGGGCGGAAGAGCTGTTTCTCAGGGGGCCTATGGTGAAGGCTGGACAGGTGCTACATTATACCTCATAGGAAGGGGGCAATCTCGTAGCCCTCATTGTGGCCACGAGGTTGGAGAGTGTTTAGAGTAAAAATCCAGTACATCTCCCTCTGTGATAACTTTTTTAGGAGATCCCCCCCTCTTGGTCCTAGTTTGACATGTTCAATGGCTCTAAAGGTAAATGTTTCCAGGCTGGAGTTGTGAGTTTCTGTGAAATGTCTGGAAAGCGGGTGGCTTTCTATTTTGTTTTTTATGTTCCGTACATGTTCCTGAATGCGGAGTTTGAGAAGTCTCTTGGTCTTTCCCACATATTTGCGATGGCATCCACACTCTATCACGTATATGACCGAAGCCGTGTTGCAGTTAATGAAGTCTTTCATATTAAATTCTTTAGTTTGTTCAGAGTTAGAGAAGGATCTCCTATTTGGGTGAACAAATTTGCACATAATGCAATGTCCACATTTGAACATGCCTTTACATCTGGGAAGGCTCATATTTGTGGTCCCCTTGTTTTTAAGCATGCTTGGTGCCAAGATTTCCTTAAGATTCCGAGACTTTCTGAATAAAACTTGCGGACGTTCTGGTAGGATTTCTCTCAGTACAGGATCCAATTTTAGAACGTGCCAGTGTTTGGAGAAGGACTTCCTAATTCTTGTTGAGGGATTACGTAAACACCTTATCACTAAAGATGAATTTCAATACCTCATGAATCATAATCCCATTGTTCCAGTCTTTTATCACTTGCCTAAAATACATAAACAGCTGGACTGTCCACCGGGAAGACCAATCATAGCGGGCATCGATTCGTTAACATCACATCTCTCCGAGTATGTGGACATTTTTTTGAAACCACATGTACAGAGTCTGCCCTCGTACCTGAAAGATACTACGAGCGTCCTAAGCCTCTTTGAAGAATTCCAGTGGAAAGATACATATTTATGGACTACTATCGATGTACAAGCTCTCTATACCAGCATAACCCACGAAAAAGGAACAAAAGCAAGCCGAGATATATTGGAATCCGATACAAAGATCACTCAGGACCACTGCGATTTTATATGTTCCTTAATCCAATTCATTTTAACCCACAATTTTTTTAAATCTCAAGATACGTTCTTTTTACAAGTTTGCGGCACCGCAATGGGGACGGTTTTTGCCCCAAGTTATGCCAATATCCTAATGGGCATGTGGGAACAACAGTTTATTTATAACAATGCCACATTTAAAGAGAATATCCGTTTATATAAACGATATATAGACGACATCATCATGGTCTGGGATGGCGATGTAGAGAGTTTTAACAGTTTTATGGAGTTTATTGGTATTAATGATTTTAACTTAAAGTTTACAAGCACAACCAACAAGAGCCAAGTCGAATTTCTGGACTTGATTTTAAGCTGCGAAGGAGATAAAGTTATTACAAAGAATTTTATTAAAACAGTCGACACCAACAGTTACCTACACTACAATAGCAGCCATGCCAATAAATGGAAAAATAACATTCCATTTTCAACAATGTACAGACTACGGAGGAACTGCACCACGCATGAAACCTTCACAGAACAATCCCTAACTTATGCTGACAGATTCAGAGAACGGGGTTATCCGGAGAGTGTCATCAAAGAGGCAATAGATCGTGGCAAAGAACTGGATAGAGAAACCCTTCTCCATCCAAAGAAGAAAGAAACAAACAAGAGCTACTCAGTACCGTTCATCACTCAATACAGCTGCGAAGAGAGTAGAATTAGGAAGTCCTTCTCCAAACACTGGCACGTTCTAAAATTGGATCCTGTACTGAGAGAAATCCTACCAGAACGTCTGCAAGTTTTATTCAGAAAGTCTCGGAATCTTAAGGAAATCTTGGCACCAAGCATGCTTAAAAACAAGGGGACCACAAATATGAGCCTTCCCAGATGTAAAGGCATGTTCAAATGTGGACATTGCATTATGTGCAAATTTGTTCACCCAAATAGGAGATCCTTCTCTAACTCTGAACAAACTAAAGAATTTAATATGAAAGACTTTATTAACTGCAACACGGCTTCGGTCATATACGTGATAGAGTGTGGATGCCATCGCAAATATGTGGGAAAGACCAAGAGACTTCTCAAACTCCGCATTCAGGAACATGTACGGAACATAAAAAACAAAATAGAAAGCCACCCGCTTTCCAGACATTTCACAGAAACTCACAACTCCAGCCTGGAAACATTTACCTTTAGAGCCATTGAACATGTCAAACTAGGACCAAGAGGGGGGGATCTCCTAAAAAAGTTATCACAGAGGGAGATGTACTGGATTTTTACTCTAAACACTCTCCAACCTCGTGGCCACAATGAGGGCTACGAGATTGCCCCCTTCCTATGAGGTATAATGTAGCCCCTGTCCAGCCTTCACCATAGGCCCCCTGAGAAACAGCTCTTCCGCCCAAAGTGTATTCTGTACTGTGAGATCCACTACATTACTCAGTACGAGTACCTATTGATTGTCATCCCTTGGATTGATTAATTAATTGATTACTTATTTATTTTATTGCTTAATCAGTTGATTACGTATTTATCGGTGCATAATATGTCTAGCTCAGCCAGTATATGGGCATTAATTTGATGTTTTTAAAAAAATCTCTTTAAAAGGATGTGTGTGTTCCACTAATAATGACACACAAACAGGAAGGAATACGGAGCATACTCCACTAAAATACTTAGTAGGGAAGATGGTTTATTGCTGCATCAATGTGTTACTCTCATGTATATATATATATATACATATTTTTTACTAATTTTTTATATATTTATATTTAATTTTACATATATATATTTTATATTTTTATTTTTTTAGATATATGTATTTTTCATTTACACCCTTTATCTCTATATTGTTCATGCTTCCCAATCCACTGTATATTTATGTGGTGCACTGTCTATTCATATTATTACTAGGTCCGCAAATTACACTCATAACATCACATATGTTATTTCCGCCATCCAGCTTGCCAACCTTTACAGGATGTGCCCAGCAACATTGCTGGAACGCACGCCGGTTATCTGGTTTGACCGGAAGTGACGCGGCAGCGGCCGGGACAAGCCGCGTCACTTCCGGTTTTCACGGAACTCACGGACTGCTTGTCCGATGCGCTCAGCCTAAATAAACTATTCTCATAAACTTGTAAGCACTGCGCCACCAATGTATTGTGCTGCTAAAAATGTTCAGTTATATGTGTATATTCATTATAAGGGTCGGACGGAGCACTTCCGGTTCCGGAAATGACGCGAACCGGAAGTAGCTGCTAAATGAAACCGAAAGTAACTATAAATATGTGTATTGATTGATATCATGTATTCTCCTGAGGAAGCCCTGGAGGCGAAACGCGTTGAGACTGACCTGCCTACTGCCTACTGCCTATACCAACCAGCTAAGATTTTTGATTTGATTTATTTTTATTTTTTATGTTGTATACGGTTTATGTTGATTAAAATTTTGATATTATTATATAAGGCAGTAGCAGGCGATTGATTTAGCCAATACATCACACTGGACCGACTTGATTCATCTGGATATAAGTATATCCTATATGCTATTCTGAATTTTTTTACTGGTACGCATGAAATATAGGGGAGGGTTCCCTAAGGTATACCCGAGGTTACTACACTATATGGCGATGATTTTTGTCTCCTAAACATATAGGTGGGAAAATCCACCGAGAATAGAGTGAGAGAGACAGGCCTGATCGCAAGAATCCATCCGGTACTTACATTATTTACATATTTACTACTCCTATTTATTCAAAATACTACACCATATGGCGCTTGTTCTTCTTCCCTACCTCCACAGAATTGCATGACTGAGTGTACCCAAGTCATATTTTGAAGGACAGAGCAGCCACCAAAGAAGCTTGGGAGGTGTCCACTGACGGAGTTTTTACGATTGACTGAGTCCAAACTGTAGGACTTTCTGACGACTACTTCCTTTCAAGGAATACCTGGACTATAGACAAAGCGCACTAACCTAAAAAACTCTTTCATATATAATAGTTCACTTAGAAATTAATTAATCAAAATTTACAATGTGGCTTGGTGAATAAAATATGAATACTTAATAGTAAATTACCTTATTAAATAAATACATTAAAAGAACAATTAAACGTATTAGATTATACCAATTACAGTCGCCACTACTGCAAATAGGATCTAAGGTGAATGGAGTTGTGTATCAGCCAAATGACATCTGGTGATCAAATGGTTAAACTCAGTCAATAACCACCACTGCATCAATGAAGAGGTGCATAGGTGCACTGACTTAGATAAGCTGTATTTGTGTGAAGTAAATAGTCAGTGCCCTTGTCTCTGAGAAACAGGAATAATGGCGAGAATATTTTATCTAGAATTCCAGCATGCAAAAAAAGAAATATTGTTTCTGCCCTGTGTCATTGATACAGTACACAGAAGTGATCATGAAGCCATTGCTGCTACACACGTAAACAAGGAGGATAATACTGTGGACATGTGGAGAAACTAGTAATTTTACATTTTGTTTAGATCATTTTAGGTCCAAAACTCCAGTTTCTTTGGAAATAACCTTATCAGTGGTATCAATGGTATAGCTAAAGAACCCCGGAACCCAGTAAAGAGATCTCACCTGGCCTCTCACATTTGTCTGTTTCTGAAATTACCCACCACAAGTAGATGTTTTTCCAGCAGCATACCCTCCAACTGTACTTTTTTGGCAGGTACAGTAAAATTTTTGGGCCTCGTACTGAATTTCAGCATCTCCCATTCCTGTTGTTTACTATGGGAGCGCTGTGGGGTCGTGCTGGTTTTCTGCTCAGCCATGTTGGAGAGTATGCAGCACTATGGGGTAGATGTATGATCTGGCAATATTGGGGGGGGGGGGGGGGGTGGTGGTATCAGTGCACATAGCGAAGGCTACCTTTTTTGTCAGAGCACTGAATTCCTTTTGCTGGTGGCAATTACTTTGTTGGAAGTAACCCATAAGTCACTGGCGGTGACTTTCAGATTGACATATCTGGAGAATCGGCCGGCCAATCATGGCAACTCCCTATAATTTGTACTTTGTACTTTACATTAAAAATATTTTACATATGTTCCAAATAGTCTTAGACAGCAATCTCTTAGGATACTCCAGGCAATACACTACTACCTGGTGCCTGCAGGCCCACCTCCTCAACGTGACATCATGATGTCACAAGTACAGGGGCGGCAAAGCCATGCTTCAGCACTGGTTTCCACTTTAGCAGAAAAATCCCCTGCTCCTTGTTTCCCTGATTTAGTAGAAATTAACCCAGGATGTATTTTGTGTGCTGGCCAAGTTATTTATTGAATAACATTCATAGTGATTTGGCCTGGGAAAGAAGTCCTCATGTAAACCTGTATTATAATTCTTTTACACTTTATTATGGATTACCCCAGTTCCACTGTTATGATCTTTTTGCAACAGCCCAATTACAGGTTGCCTATACAACATGCAAATCATGTGGCTTTCTATTGGACAATACACCATTCAAATTTACTGCATAGCTCACAGTTCTCTGAGAGTAGTTTAGTGATACCACTGTTATTTTACTGCTCTGTGAGCTGTGAAGGAAATTAAAAGAGTGCTTTGTGTTCTCGGCACTCGTCTCATGGAATAAATGTCTTTTTTGGAAATTCTGTAAAGTATTCAGTTTTGGAATATCGGCATGTTGCTTGTTTGGAAATTAACCTTATAGATTCCTGTGATACAATGCCAAAATAAAGTTTCCATCAGAGTTTTAGAACAGTGTTTTAGACCGATTTAGATAGTGTATGGTATCACTAAAGAGCAGATTTCCATTGCAGACTTTTAGGATAGTATTCTTATTTGTTCTGGTGGCCTTATAATTTATGAATTAATATTTGGAGGATATCCTCTGAAAGCACCCATTTTGGGCGGTACCAGCAAATATCAAGTTTGTATAGGGTACCACAGCAGATACCATAAATATCTGCTGTGATTTCCATTTTTTTTACTTCAAAAGCAGCCTCCTTGGAAACCCATGGGGGTTGCTTACCAAGATCCAGAGCTGGCACAACTCGCTCAGAAGATCCTGTGTAAGTTGCACTCCCCCATTTCTCTGCTCCTCTCCTGTGGACAAATGTGTAAGGCAGGGGCGCTACTACTGTGGGCATTAAGTGTAATGGCACTACTACTGTGGGAATTATGTGTACAAGGACCACTACTGTGTGTCGCAATGTTAATAAGGTACACTACTACAGATGGTGTAATGGTTAGCATTACTGCCTCACAGCACAGAGGTTGCAGGTTTGAGTCCCACCATGGCCCTAACTGTGTGGAATTTGTAGATTTGTAGACTCCCCCCCGTATTTGCATGAGTTTCCTTCGGGTACTCCAGTTTCCTCCAACAATCCAAAAATATACTGATAGGTTAATTGGCATCTAACAAAATTATCCCCAGTGTGTGTGTGTGTGTGTGTGTGTGTGTGTGTGTGTGTGTGTGATAGGGAACATGGATTGTAAGCTTCACTGGGGTAGGGACAGATGTGAATTGGCAAATATTCTCTGTAAAGCCCTGCGGAATATGTGTGCACTATATAAATAACTGTTAATAAATAATAAAATAAAAATAATACTACGTGGTGCAATATGAAACATAGGCACTAGATGCAGTGTAATGTGAATAAGATTGTGCTACTGTGCGGCATCATTTGAATTGGGGGTACTATTGGGTGGCATGCCCCTTCCTTGTGAGACCACACCCCTTCGGCATGCACTGTCCCTTTTTTATGTATGGGAGGGAGGATGCAAATGTATAATTTGCATGGGGATGCTGAACACCCTAGCGCTGGCCTTGTCCACAATGCTAAATCTTTAGATAGCCATTCCTACCCCACTCTCCGTTAAGCGTGGCCAGCAGACCATGCATGTGCAGTTGCACTGCAGGATCCCGAAGAAGGGATTTGATTACATTAGTGATCACATTTCTTCTTACAGATTGCAGGGACATGCTCCATTCAGAACCACTGTCCCTGTGGTTTGGGTGGTTTTGAAAACATTGTTGCAACCATTAATTTCATATTGCCGCAATAATCATTGATATGAAATTTCAATTACCAGCTTAGGACCTGATAATTAATAAATATACCCCATAGTATCTTTCAAAATAATATTACCTATTCAAGGGTCATATTGCATATACAGGTTGTGTATTCCATATCCAAAATGCTTGGGACCAGAAGTATTTTGGATATCTGATTTTTTCGTATTTTGGAATAATTGCATACCACACTGAGATATCATGGCGATGGGACCCAAGTCTAAGCACAGAATGCATTTATGTTTCATATACACTTTATACACAAAGCCTGAAGGTTATTTTGGCCAATATTTTTTTATAACTTTGTGTATTAAACAAAGTGTAATATACATTGTGCCATCAGGAAACAAAGGTTTTACTATCTTATCTTAGCAAAAAATTCTGTATTTCGGAATATTCCGTATGTCGAAATATTTAGATATTAGATACTCAACCTGTATATATATATCATGGTGATGGGTAGAGCACGTTAGCCGGCATTGCGCCGTCGTCAGGGCAACAGTGTCCCAGATTGAAGACGCGACCGGAAGTTGGTCCCGGCGTGCACGCCGAGGACGTGACACTGGCGGTGTGTAGTAACATGTATAAAGGTAAGATAATGTTGTGTTTTTTTGTATCTTCTGATGACGGTTTAATAAACCGAAACGTAAAGCTATTTGACCTTGAGTGATCTCGAGTGTTATTCCTTAGAAGTCCGTGAGTGCCGCCTATTTGCACATTTGTATATATATTGTGTATATATATTGTAACACTGTAGGGGTGCAAGGTGCCTTTTCCTGGGGAATATGGCAGCACGCAGCAGCTGAGGAACAACACAAGTCCAGTTTCTGGTACAACTGACCCCGGCCAGTTTTATTGAAACAGAAAATAAAACAAACCCCAAAATAAAAACTAAACATAAGATGTTCCTAACTGTCACTAAACAAAACACAGAGTTCTTCAGTACATACTGTATAGCTTACTTGCATCAGAAAGCGTGTCTCTCACACACAGATCCTGCAGCCTTCCCAGGCAGTCTGCCCATACTAATCAGGTTAGAAGCACTATATCACTCTTACACAGCTGAAACCCTGATTAGCCCTCTGTGAGGCCAAAGACCCGAACTGGGCCCAATGTCTAGAACTCGCCTTATCTCTCTCTCAGAGCCTTTACCCAGCTTTTACAGCAAACTGAAAAGGTTCAGACAAAACAAAAAGCATTTTTCCTAGAAGTTAACATTTTCTAAAACATGTAAGACAAGAACCTGGGACAAATATACCTGCCCTCAAACACTATCCCAGTGTTCTTGTCACATATCCCCCTCCCCTGTTTCGACCTAGGGGCCGGAACACTTGTAGCCCCCAAACAGAAGATGCGAGACAATGCATCTGCGTTGGCCAATTGTGTTCCCGGTCTATGTTCGACAGTAAACTTAAAGTCCTGCAACGCTAGAAACCATCTAGTTACACGAGCATTCTTGCCTCTATTTACATACATCCATTTTAAAGGGGCATGGTCTGTCACTAGACTGAATTGTCTACCCAAGAGATAATATCTCAAGGTATCTAGTGCCCACTTAATGGCCAAAGCCTCATTTTCCACAATGGCATACCTTTTTTCATGCTCATTGAGTTTCCTACTCAAATAAATGATAGGGTGTTCGTCCCCATCTCTGGTTTGGGACAGCACAGCACCTATCCCTACCTCTGAGGCATCTGTCTGTACCACAAATTCTTTTGAAAAATCTGGTGTTATCAACACCGGTTGTGAACACAAAGCCACTTTTAACGCTTGGAACGCCTTTTCTGCATCAGGGTTCCATTTCACCACATTTGACTGCTTCCCTTTGGTAAGGTCTGACAACGGCACCGCTGTGGTCGCAAAATTAGGAATAAACCGTCTATAGTACCCAGTAATTCCCAAAAAAGCCCTTACCTGTTTTTTATTCACTGGACGAGGCCAGTTTTGAATAGCATCAACTTTATTCAATTGGGGCCTAATCAGACCTCTGCCTATGGTGAAGCCCAAGTATTTGACCTCCTCCATTGCGAGGCAGCACTTCTTTGGGTTAGCAGTTAACCCTGCCTCTCTGATTGAGTCCAGTACTGCTTGTACTTTAACCAAATGTGACCCCCAGTCTGTACTGTGAATTACCACATCATCCAAATAGGCAGCTGCATATTTTCTATGGGGCCTCAAAATTTTATCCATCGCCCGTTGAAAGGTTGCTGGAGCCCCATGCAACCCAAAGGGTAACATCTTATACTGGTACAGCCCCTCCGGAACCGAAAAGGCTGTTTTTTCTTTGGCGCTATCAGATAAAGGTATTTGCCAGTAACCTTTGGTCAGGTCCAATGTGGTGAGAAACCTGGCTGTTCCCAGCCTTTCTACAAGCTCATCCACACGGGGCATGGGGTATGCGTCAAACTTGGACACCTCATTTAACTTACGAAAGTCATTACAGAAGCGTATGCTACCGTCGGGCTTCGGGATGAGCACTATGGGACTGGACCACTCACTGTTAGACTCCTCTATGACTCCAAGTTCTAACATGGTTTTAACTTCCTTAGAAATAGCTTCTCGCTGAGCTTCAGGAATCCTATATGGCTTTAAATGAACCCTGACCCCTGGTTCTGTGACAATGTCATGTTTTATTATGGTCGTTCGGCCAGGCAGCTCTGAAAATACCTCCCTATTTTGGATGAGAAATTCTTTAACCTGATTGTTCTGATCAGCTGATAATGTCTCTGACACCTTCACTGCGGGAAGCAACCGGGGTGAAGACACCGAAGGGCAAGGCTCCGCTGACAGAGACAACCTATCTTTCCAGGGTTTGATTAAGTTAACATGGTAGATCTGTTCGGGTTTTCTCTTTCCCGGCTGGTATACTTTGTAATTAACCTCATTCACTTTTTCCCTAATCTCAAATGGACCCTGCCATTTAGCTAGGAATTTGCTTTCCACAGTGGGTACCAAAACAAGAACTCTATCTCCAGGAGCAAATTCCCGTATCTTGGCACTCCGGTTATAGACCCTCTGTTGAGCACTTTGGGCCTGTTCCATGTGCTCTCTGACAACAGGTACCACGGCTGCAATCCTATCCTGCATTTGTGTTACATGCTCAATAACGCTTCTATAAGGAGTGGGCTGTCCTTCCCACGTCTCTTTGGCAACATCCAACAGCCCTCTGGGGTGTCTACCATACAACAAATCAAATGGAGAAAACCCCGTAGAGGACTGAGGAACTTCTCTGATGGCCATTAACAAGTAGGGCAACAAACAATCCCAGTTTTTCCCATCTCTCTCAACAACCTTTTTTAACATACTTTTTAATGTTTTATTAAACCTTTCCACCAACCCGTCAGTTTGGGGATGGTAGATGGACGTCCTGAGGTGAGTGACCTTAAATAACTTGCACAATTCTTTCATGATCCTTGACATAAATGGAGTACCTTGGTCAGTCAAAATTTCTTTTGGTATTCCCACTCTACTAAATACCTGCACCAGCTCCCTAGCTATCGCCTTGGTTGTGATAGTGCGTAAAGGGACAGCCTCAGGATATCGAGTGGCATAGTCCATAATTACCAGGATATACTGATGGCCCCGAGCAGACTTTAACAAGGGCCCCACGAGATCCATGGCTATTCTGTCAAACGGGACCTCTATAATAGGCATGGGAACTAGTGGGCTCCTGAAATGGGGTCTAGGGGCATGATACTGGCATTCAGGACAGGAAGAACAATATTCAGACACTTCTTTATAAACCCCTGGCCAAAAGAACCTTTGTAAAACTCTTTCAGTGGTTTTTTCTGCCCCTAAATGTCCTGCGGTAACGTGACTATGAGCTAAATCTAGTACCGTTCTCCGATAAGGCTGGGGAACTACCAGCTGTTCCACCACATCCTCACCCCTTTTGACAATGTGGTACAAGAGCTCATTACAGATGGCCATGTGGGGATACGTAACCCTGTCACCTGGTACCACAGGTTCCCCATTAACAATCTTAACATTCTCTCTAGCCTTTATTAAGGTAGGATCCTTTAACTGTTCAGACGCAAACAGATCCTTCTTTACCTCCAGGTCAGGCACGCTTTCAGTTCTAACTACTATGTCTCTGTTCCCGGCAAGAGGGTCCTCACTGGACTCCCCATCTGTCACTTCCCCAGCCAAACAAGCAAAAGGCAAAGGGCCAGAAAGTTCCGAAGACCCACGTACATCCATAAAATCACCGGTATTATCAACTGGCTTTTTACTTCTCACATCTGTTGATAACCGTGATTCCCACAGTTTCCAAAAATGAGGAAAATCCCTCCCTATTATGGCCTCATGCACCAAGGTAGGGACCAGTCCCACTTTAACCATTGCTGACCCACAACAAGTTTCTATATTCACCTCAGCAGTGGCATAATGTTGGGTATCCCCATGTATGCAAGTTACCCCAATAGGTATTTGCTGGACCTTTAAGGGGTTCACTAACCCAGCTTTCACGAGGGTAACTAAACTTCCTGAATCTAGCAAGGCCTCTACCCGGTTACCTTCTAAGAACACATCACACATTTGTTTTTCCAGCTCAGGTGAAGGTACCACAGTACAGGCTAACCTAGCAAAGAAAGACATTCTGCGACATTCAAACGCAGCATCACATTGCATGGGTTCTTGCGTGACTGGGCAATTGGCAATAACATGACCTGGCATACCACACCTAAAACATTTAACCACACGATTATCAACCCATTTGGGCAGCATAGACCGTTCTAGCCCCATTGGCCTGTTTCCAGGGCCAGTGTTTACAGTCTCTCCAGCCTTGCGTTCTCTTAACCGCCCAGCAACGTTTTCCCACGGAACAGTCTTACCAGTCTTTACTGAAGGGCGCTGTCGAGGATCTATGGGTTGCTGGGTGGTCATCAGTAGTTCCTCTGCTGCCAAATACCTCTCTACCATGTCCACTAATTGGTCAGCAGTACCCGGGTTTCCATGGCTCACCCACTTGCGCAGGACCATGGGCAAAGATCTCAAGTAGCGGTCCATGACGACTCTTTCCACCATCTGGGGACCAGTTAATGTCTCTGGCTGCAGCCATTTTTTTGTTAGCTGAATAAGGTCGTGCATCTGGGAGCGCGGAGGCTTCTCCATGGCGTACAGCCAACGGTGCACCCGTTGTGCTCGTACTGACAGCGTGACTCCCAGGCGGGTCAGGATCTCAGTCTTTAGTTTATCATAGTCCCGAGCCTCAGCAGGGCTTAAATCAAAGTAAGCTTTTTGGGGCTCACCTGACAGGAAAGGTGCCAGCAGACTGGCCCACTGTGCTTTCGGCCAGTTCTCACGCTCGGCAGTCCTTTCAAACGTGGTCAGATAGGCCTCCACATCATCAGCCTCTGTCATTTTCTGCAGGAAGTGACTGGCTCGTATAGAACTAGAGCTGGTTGGAGCACTGACGGCCACATCTCCAACCCGAGCTGCAAGTCTCTGCACCACTTCTGCTAAGGCCTCTCTATCCTGACGCTGTTGCCTGTAAAGTTCATCAACAACTGCCTGCTGTTGTCTCTTATTTTCCTCCATTGCCACCTGCTGCTGTCTGTTGGCCTCCTGCTGTAGTCTCCAATTTTCCTCCATTGCCACCTGCTGCTGTCGGTAGGCCTCCTGCTGAGCCGCTGTAGCTTGCAGCAAGGCTTTAAGTAGATCCTCCATGTCAACAGATTTTTCAGGCGGCTTTGCAGCTGCTTTCACCCAGGACATATATCAAACCCTCAGGGGTGAGTCTCAGTAACTTCACACTGGGCTGTATCTGCATAAACCACCGTTTTCTGCAGGCCTCACAAAGCTGCTGCTTTCACTTATGCGCAGAACGGCCTGCTCGCATTCTCCACCAAGTTGTAACACTGTAGGGGTGCAAGGTGCCTTTTCCTGGGGAATATGGCAGCACGCAGCAGCTGAGGAACAACACAAGTCCAGTTTCTGGTACAACTGACCCCGGCCAGTTTTATTGAAACAGAAAATAAAACAAACCCCAAAATAAAAATACCTTGCCTGTCCGGCACTAACTAAACATAAGATGTTCCTAACTGTCACTAAACAAAACACAGAGTTCTTCAGTACATACTGTATAGCTTACTTGCATCAGAAAGCGTGTCTCTCACACACAGATCCTGCAGCCTTCCCAGGCAGTCTGCCCATACTAATCAGGTTAGAAGCACTATATCACTCTTACACAGCTGAAACCCTGATTAGCCCTCTGTGAGGCCAAAGACCCGAACTGGGCCCAATGTCTAGAACTCGCCTTATCTCTCTCTCAGAGCCTTTACCCAGCTTTTACAGCAAACTGAAAAGGTTCAGACAAAACAAAAAGCATTTTTCCTAGAAGTTAACATTTTCTAAAACATGTAAGACAAGAACCTGGGACAAATATACCTGCCCTCAAACACTATCCCAGTGTTCTTGTCACAATATATATATATACACTGTATATATATATATATATATATATATATATATGTTATATATATATATATATATATATATATATATATATATATTAGTGATGAGCGGGTTCATTTCCTCGGGATCCGAACCCCCCTGAACTTCACCCATATTACATGTTTCCGAGCGCGCCCGAACATCATCATCCCGCTGTCGGATTCTCACAAGATTCGTATTCTATATAAGGAGCCGCGCGTCGCCGCCATTTTTTCACTTGTGCATTGGAGATGATAGCGAGAGGACGTGCAGCGTTCTCTCAGTTTCTGCGTTCAGTGTGCTGCAAATATCTGCTCAGTGTGCTGCAAATATCTGTGCTCAGTGTGCTTGCAAATATCTGTGCTCAGTGTGCTGAAAATATCTACGTTCTCTGCCTGAAAACGCTCCATATCTGTGCTGCATTTTAGTATATAGTAGGAGGACAGTGCAGAATGTTGCTGACCACCAGTATTAAATAGCAGTACGGTACAGTAGTCTACTGCTCTACCTACCTCTGTGTCGTCAAGTATACTATGCATCCATACCTGTGCTGCATTTTAGTTGTGCGCAGTATATAGTAGGAGGGGACAGTGCAGAATGTTACTGTGACCACCAGTATATATATAGCAGTACGGTACAGTAGTCCACTGCACTACCTACCTCTGTGTTATCAAGTATACTATGCATCCATACCTGTGCTGCATTTTAGTTGTGCACAGTATATAGTAGGAGGGGACAGTGCAGAATGTTGCTGTGATCACCAGTATATATATAGTGTCAAAGTCAGAAAAATATCCCCATACACTCTGCCATATTTGCACCGCACACTGGTCTGCGCTGCGCATGCGTACGCTCTCCCGTGAAGGCGCATACCCGCAATAGCGTGCACCCGCGGACGCACGGTATGCGTATTTACGGTAGAGTTTATGTAACCGTGGCGTGCGACTCATTCGTTACATATTTTCACAATTAATGTAGTTTGTAGACCATGGTCCCTTTGATAGATTCTGAAAGTTTGGTTAATATAGAATGTCCCTGAACGGAGGAATCCCTCTTTGTATTGTGCGAAGGGTCTAACAGGAATCATACAGCAGTGTTTGGTACCCATCGGAAGAGTATTTAATTAACAATATTCCGGTGTTGGTTTGGAGCGTACTAATCGCTCGTGCGGATAGTTATGGACATAAGAAGTTTATGTCCATTTCTATTATTTACTCATACTCAGGTATGCGGCGGGAAACCTAGTTTCCCACCCACCTGAGCTGTTTGAAATCGTCACAGCCCACCTGTATGAATCACCCTATGACCTTTTGTTATAATTAGAGATGAGCGCCTGAAATTTTTCGGGTTTTGTGTTTTGGTTTTGGGTTCGGTTCCGCGGCCGTGTTTTGGGTTCGAACGCGTTTTGGCAAAACCTCACCGAATTATTTTTGTCGGATTCGGGTGTGTTTTGGATTCGGGTGTTTTTTTCCAAAAACACTAAAAAACAGCTTAAATCATAGAATTTGGGGGTCATTTTGATCCCAAAGTATTATTAACCTCAAAAACCATAATTTACACTCATTTTCAGTCTATTCTGAATACCTCACACCTCACAATATTATTTTTAGTCCTAAAATTTGCACCGAGGTCGCTGTGTGAGTAAGATAAGCGACCCTAGTGGCCGACACAAACACCGGGCCCATCTAGGAGTGGCACTGCAGTGTCACGCAGGATGTCCCTTCCAAAAAACCCTCCCCAAACAGCACATGACGCAAAGAAAAAAAGAGGCGCAATGAGGTAGCTGTGTGAGTAAGATTAGCGACCCTAGTGGCCGACACAAACACCGGGCCCATCTAGGAGTGGCACTGCAGTGTCACGCAGGATGGCCCTTCCAAAAAACCCTCCCCAAACAGCACATGACGCAAAGAAAAAAAGAGGCGCAATGAGGTAGCTGACTGTGTGAGTAAGATTAGCGACCCTAGTGGCCGACACAAACACCGGGCACATCTAGGAGTGGCACTGCAGTGTCACGCAGGATGTCCCTTCCAAAAAACCCTCCCCAAACAGCACATGACGCAAAGAAAAAAAGAGGCGCAATGAGGTAGCTGTGTGAGTAAGATTAGCGACCCTAGTGGCCGACACAAACACCGGGCCCATCTAGGAGTGGCACTGCAGTGTCATGCAGGATGTCCCTTCCAAAAAACCCTCCCCAATCAGCACATGATGCAAAGAAAAAGAAAAGAAAAAAGAGGTGCAAGATGGAATTATCCTTGGGCCCTCCCACCCACCCTTATGTTGTATAAACAAAACAGGACATGCACACTTTAACCAACCCATCATTTCAGTGACAGGGTCTGCCACACGACTGTGACTGATATGACGGGTTGGTTTGGACCCCCCCCAAAAAAGAAGCAATTAATCTCTCCTTGCACAAACTGGCTCTACAGAGGCAAGATGTCCACCTCATCTTCACCCTCCGATATATCACCGTGTACATCCCCCTCCTCACAGATTATCAATTCGTCCCCACTGGAATCCACCATCTCAGCTCCCTGTGTACTTTGTGGCGGCAATTGCTGCTGGTCAATGTCTCCGCGGAGGAATTGATTATAATTCATTTTAATGAACATCATCTTCTCCACATTTTCTGGATGTAACCTCGTACGCCGATTGCTGACAAGGTGAGCGGCGGCACTAAACACTCTTTCGGAGTACACACTTGTGGGAGGGCAACTTAGGTAGAATAAAGCCAGTTTGTGCAAGGGCCTCCAAATTGCCTCTTTTTCCTGCCAGTATAAGTACGGACTGTGTGACGTGCCTACTTGGATGCGGTCACTCATATAATCCTCCACCATTCTATCAATGTTGAGAGAATCATATGCAGTGACAGTAGACGACATGTCCGTAATCGTTGTCAGGTCCTTCAGTCCGGACCAGATGTCAGCATCAGCAGTCGCTCCAGACTGCCCTGCATCACCGCCAGCGGGTGGGCTCGGAATTCTGAGCCTTTTCCTCGCACCCCCAGTTGCGGGAGAATGTGAAGGAGGAGATGTTGACAGGTCGCGTTCCGCTTGACTTGACAATTTTGTCACCAGCAGGTCTTTCAACCCCAGCAGACCAGTGTCTGCCGGAAAGAGAGATCCAAGGTAGGCTTTAAATCTAGGATCGAGCACGGTGGCCAAAATGTAGTGCTCTGATTTCAACAGATTGACCACCCGTGAATCCTTGTTAAGCGAATTAAGGGCTGCATCCACAAGTCCCACATGCCTAGCGGAATCGCTCCGTGTTAGCTCCTTCTTCAATGCCTCCAGCTTCTTCTGCAAAAGCCTGATGAGGGGAATGACCTGACTCAGGCTGGCAGTGTCTGAACTGACTTCACGTGTGGCAAGTTCAAAGGGCATCAGAACCTTGCACAACGTTGAAATCATTCTCCACTGCACTTGAGACAGGTGCATTCCATCTCCTATATCGTGCTCAATTGTATAGGCTTGAATGGCCTTTTGCTGCTCCTCCAACCTCTGAAGCATATAGAGGGTTGAATTCCACCTCGTTACCACTTCTTGCTTCAGATGATGGCAGGGCAGGTTCAGTAGTTTTTGGTGGTGCTCCAGTCTTCTGTACGTGGTGCCTGTACGCCGAAAGTGTCCCGCAATTTTTCTGGCCACCGACAGCATCTCTTGCACACCCCTGTCGTTTTTTAAAAAATTCTGCACCACCAAATTCAAGGTATGTGCAAAACATGGGACGTGCTGGAATTTGCCCATATTTAATGCACACACAATATTGCTGGCGTTGTCCGATGCCACAAATCCACAGGAGAGTCCAATTGGGGTAAGCCATTCCGCGATGATCTTCCTCAGTTGCCGTAAGAGGTTTTCAGCTGTGTGCGTATTCTGGAAAGCGGTGATACAAAGCGTAGCCTGCCTAGGAACGAGTTGGCGTTTGCGAGATGCTGCTACTGGTGCCGCCGCTGCTGTTCTTGCGGCGGGAGTCCATACATCTACCCAGTGGGCTGTCACAGTCATATAGTCCTGACCCTGCCCTGCTCCACTTGTCCACATGTCCGTGGTTAAGTGGACATTGGGTACAACTGCATTTTTTAGGACACTGGTGAGTCTTTTTCTGACGTCCGTGTACATTCTCGGTATCGCCTGCCTAGAGAAGTGGAACCTAGATGGTATTTGGTAACGGGGGCACACTGCCTCAATAAATTGTCTAGTTCCCTGTGAACTAACGGCGGATACCGGACGCACGTCTAACACCAACATAGTTGTCAAGGACTCAGTTATCCGCTTTGCAGTAGGATGACTGCTGTGATATTTCATCTTCCTCGCAAAGGACTGTTGAACAGTCAATTGCTTACTGGAAGTAGTACAAGTGGGCTTACGACTTCCCCTCTGGGATGACCATCGACTCCCAGCGGCAACAACAGCAGCGCCAGCAGCAGTAGGCGTTACACGCAAGGATGCATCGGAGGAATCCCAGGCAGGAGAGGACTCGTCAGACTTGCCAGTGACATGGCCTGCAGGACTATTGGCATTCCTGGGGAAGGAGGAAATTGACACTGAGGGAGTTGGTGGGGTGGTTTGCGTGAGCTTGGTTACAAGAGGAAGGGATTTACTGGTCAGTGGACTGCTTCCGCTGTCACCCAAAGTTTTTGAACTTGTCACTGACTTATTATGAATGCGCTGCAGGTGACGTATAAGGGAGGATGTTCCGAGGTGGTTAACGTCCTTACCCCTACTTATTACAGCTTGACAAAGGGAACACACGGCTTGACACCTGTTGTCCGCATTTCTGGTGAAATACCTCCACACCGAAGAGCTGATTTTTTTGGTATTTTCACCTGGCATGTCAACGGCCATATTCCTCCCACGGACAACAGGTGTCTCCCCGGGTGCCTGACTTAAACAAACCACCTCACCATCAGAATCCTTCTGGTCAATTTCCTCCCCAGCGCCAGCAACACCCATATCCTCCTCATCCTGGTGTACTTCAACACTGACATCTTCAATCTGACTATCAGGAACTGGACTGTGGGTGCTCCTTCCAGCACTTGCAGGGGGCATGCAAATAGTGGAAGGCGCATGCTCTTCACGTCCAGTGTTGGGAAGGTCAGGCATCGCAAACGACACAATTGGACTCTCCTTGTGGATTTGGGATTTCAAAGAACGCACAGTTCTTTGCGGTGCTTTTGCCAGCTTGAGTCTTTTCAGTTTTCTAGCGAGAGGCTGAGTGCTTCCATCCTCATGTGAAGCTGAACCACTAGCCATGAACATAGGCCAGGGCCTCAGCCGTTCCTTGCCACTCCGTGTGGTAAATGGCATATTGGCAAGTTTACGCTTCTCCTCCGACAATTTTATTTTAGGTTTTGGAGTCCTTTTTTTTCTGATATTTGGTGTTTTGGATTTGACATGCTCTGTACTATGACATTGGGCATCGGCCTTGGCAGACGACGTTGCTGGCATTTCATCGTCTCGGCCATGACTAGTGGCAGCAGCTTCAGCACGAGGTGGAAGTGGATCTTGATCTTTCCCTAATTTTGGAACCTCAACTTTTTTGTTCTCCATATTTTATAGGCAGAACTAAAAGGCACCTCAGGTAAACAATGGAGATGGATGGATTGGATACTAGTATACAATTATGGACGGACTGCCACGGTTAGGTGGTATAAAAAAACCACGGTTAGGTGGTATATATTGTAATACAATTATGGATGGACGGACTGCCTGCCGAGTGCCGACACAGAGGTAGCCACAGCCGTGAACTACCGCACTGTACACTGGTTGATAAAGAGATAGTAGTATACTCGTAACAACTAGTATGACACTATGACGGTATAAAGAATGAAAAAAAAACCACGGTTAGGTGGTATATATTATAATAATACAATTATGGATGGACGGACTGCCTGCCGAGTTCCGACACAGAGGTAGCCACAGCCGTGAACTACCGCACTGTACACTGGTTGATAAAGAGATAGTAGTATACTCGTAACAACTAGTATGACTGACTATGACGGTATAAAGAATGAAAAAAAAACCACGGTTAGGTGGTATATATTGTAATACAATTATGGATGGACGGACTGCCTGCCGAGTTCCGACACAGAGGTAGCCACAGCCGTGAACTACCGCACTGTACACTGGTTGATAAAGAGATAGTAGTATACTCGTAACAACTAGTATGACTGACTATGACGGTATAAAGAATGAAAAAAAAACCACGGTTAGGTGGTATATATTATAATACAATTATGGATGGACGGACTGCCTGCCGACTGCCGACACAGAGGTAGCCACAGCCGTGAACTACCGCACTGTACACTGGTTGATAAAGAGATAGTAGTATACTCGTAACAACTAGTATGACACTATGACGGTATAAAGAATGAAAAAAAAACCACGGTTAGGTGGTATATATTATAATACAATTATGGATGGACGGACTGCCTGCCGACTGCCGACACAGAGGTAGCCACAGCCGTGAACTACCGCACTGTACACTGGTTGATAAAGAGATAGTAGTATACTCGTAACAACTAGTATGACACTATGACGGTATAAAGAATGAAAAAAAAACCACGGTTAGGTGGTATATATTATAATACAATTATGGATGGACGGACTGCCTGCCGAGTGCCGACACAGAGGTAGCCACAGCCGTGAACTACCGCACTGTACACTGGTTGATAAAGAGATAGTAGTATACTCGTAACAACTAGTATGACTGACTATGACGGTATAAAGAATGAAAAAAAAACCACGGTTAGGTGGTATATATTATAATACAATTATGGATGGACGGACTGCCTGCCGACTGCCGACACAGAGGTAGCCACAGCCGTGAACTACCGCACTGTACACTGGTTGATAAAGAGATAGTAGTATACTCGTAACAACTAGTATGACACTATGACGGTATAAAGAATGAAAAAAAAACCACGGTTAGGTGGTATATATTATAATACAATTATGGATGGACGGACTGCCTGCCGACTGCCGACACAGAGGTAGCCACAGCCGTGAACTACCGCACTGTACACTGGTTGATAAAGAGATAGTAGTATACTCGTAACAACTAGTATGACACTATGACGGTATAAAGAATGAAAAAAAAACCACGGTTAGGTGGTATATATTATAATAATACAATTATGGATGGACGGACTGCCTGCCGACTGCCGACACAGAGGTAGCCACAGCCGTGAACTACCGCACTGTACACTGGTTGATAAAGAGATAGTAGTATACTCGTAACAACTAGTATGACTATGACGACGGTATAAAGAAAGAAAAAAAAATACCACGGTTAGGTGGTATGTAATTATACAATTATGGATGGACCGACTGCCTGCCGAGTGCCGACTGCCGACACAGAGGTAGCCACAGCCGTGAACTACCGCACTGTACTGTGTCTGCTGCTAATATAGACTGGTTGATAAAGAGATAGTATACAACAATATACTACTATACTGGTGGTCAGGCACTGGTCACCACTAGTCACACTGGCAGTGGCACTCCTGCAGCAAAAGTGTGCACTGTTTAATTTTAAATTAATATAATATTATGTACTCCTGGCTCCTGCTATAACAACCTGCAGTGCTCCCCAGTCTCCCCCACAATTATTATAAGCTTTTATACATTGATGTGCAGCACACTGGGCTGAGCTGAGTGCACACAGACTGAGTCACACTGTGTGACTGCTGTGTATCGTTTTTTTCAGGCAGAGAACGGATATAGCAGAGAACGGATATATTAAATAAAAGTTAACTTAACAACAACTGCACTGGTCACTGTGGTAAACTCTGTCTGCACAATCTCTCTCTCTCTCTCTCTCTTCTAATCTATTCTAATGGAGAGGACGCCAGCCACGTCCTCTCCCTATCAATCTCAATGCACGTGTGAAAATGGCGGCGACGCGCGGCTCCTTATATAGAATCCGAGTCTCGCGAGAATCCGACAGCGTCATGATGACGTTCGGGCGCGCTCGGGTTAACCGAGCAAGGCGGGAAGATCCGAGTCGCTCGGACCCGTGAAAAAAAAAGTGAAGTTCGTGCGGGTTCGGATTCAAAGAAACCGAACCCGCTCATCTCTAGTTATAATGCGAAGCCGAATTCCTGCGTCCAATGGACAATGAGGTTGTAGGGACCATTAGATTGCATTGTGTGAGTAGCATAAAAGACGGGCCTGTGGCATCCAGCTTGCACTTCTCATCAAACGGTTCTCATTGCTGATAATCGGGAAGCTGGATGTCCAGAGGCGCATGCGATCATACCCTTTGTGCGTAAGTTTTTCTCCGTAATCATATTGTCTTACTGTGAGCCAATCTCTCTCTCTCCGTCTCTCTCTCTCTCTCTCTCCTTTCTCTTTCTCTCGTATCTCCCATTGACTAGTATTGTATTGTATTAGATCAGCATAGTATTGTATTGTATTTCTTGTATAGTTATTCGGTTAGGAAGTCTCTGTTATATTGTAGTGTATCATTTGTACTGTGATTCTTTTTGCAAGTATAATAGTTATAATACAGATAATAGGCTTTGGACCCTAAACCAGTATCTGTGTATTTCCTATAGTTTTAAGTGTTCACTTGAGCGTCGGTGACGCTCAAGCAGCTTTGTAGTTAGTCAGGTTACACAAGGTTGCACTTACACCCTGTATTCACATTAAGGTATTCTGTGTATTTCATTGATAAAAGGTTTAGACATAAAGGTATAGCGTTGTGAGCGTCTGCGCCGCTGGTGATCTCCTCGTGGTCTCGAGCGTCCGCTACGCCATAGCGAATCATTACTCTAGTCATCACCAATAACGTGCTGTCCTGTGATCACTGGGCCGTGAGCGAACGTGACGCTTGAGCGTCTCGCCTACGGCTAAGCGATCGTTACGCAACTAGCGTACCCTTACGGTACTTCTTAAGTAAACAGCGTACTGTGTTCTTAGACTTCATTAAGGGTTGTTTATACGACAAAGGAATTTAGCATTGTCAATTGGGGGACTCGTCCTGTCCTTCTCATATCTGCACTAGGTAGATCAGCAGACATTATCCCCCAGCAAAGGGTGGGAGGTTGTCTCGCAGTGCTGACGGGATAAGCGTCTGCTTCACTTAGATAAAGAGTGCTGAAGGAATCCGGGAACCGGAAGTAAGAACAAAACGCTTGTGTCTTTTAAAACTGTTTATTTCTCTTCTGTCTTGCGTATACACGCACGCATACATATATATCTGCATTTCTTTTTCAATTTCGTATATCACTATTCCTGTTTGCCAATTTTTATAGTTGATAGAAAGTACTAAAAGAGACTTGCTGTTATCTCATAGTTTAAGAATAGAGGTAATAGTTAAAAGTGTAGACAAACACACAGGTTTGCCTGGGAGATAAGGCAAAGCCAGTGGGGTACGCGGTAGATGATCAGGGATCGTTTACATTGATAAAAGAAATTGTGTTACGGTGGATCTTTTGTTTTGCGTACACGTGTCTCTAACAAAGACTAGCGTACGCAATCCAAAGGCAGACGCACGCAGCGTACATTACGCAACGTAGCGTCCGGTTACGCCCACGTAGCTCAAGTTGTGAAAAGGCGATAAGTAACGCACAGCGGTAAGTAACGCGACGCGGTAAATAACGCAAATCTATTTTTGGAAAATTTGAAATTTAGTTTAACAGATCCTGCTCCTAATTGGTAACACAGCTGGGCTAAAGAAAATTTCTGCGCAGAAATAGATATAGAAACGAAAGTGTACATGTGTTGAGTGAGTGTGTTTTTTATTACATAAGTTTATATAACTTAGAGGTTGAACCAAAAAGAAATCGGGTAGGACATACGTGTAAGTGACATATACGGTGGCTAAGGAGGCATCCTTGGTTAAATAAAATATGAGCATTAGAGTATAGCGGACCAGTATAAGACAAAGAAGGTCCGCTACAAAGGTACAAGAAGCACAACCCCGGGGGTTGGTGCTAAAACCCATATAGGCCATTGGAAGCTCTGGCTGAAGGAATCCGCAGCCGCAATTTTCGATTCCATTGATCTCTCAGTACATAACAGGTAGTGCTTATGTACTGAACGATTGTACCGCACGTAATTGTGTGCAGTAGTTAGTAATCTGACCTAATACCATTAGAGTAAAGTGGTCACAAACGCTATTTGTACATTCTGACGTGATTTGTGTAATTTTTTATTTTTAAAGGGAAGTTCGCTGGTCACTCAGGAACTATCTAACAACCCCACCTTTACTGGAAAGAGTAAGTGTCCTGCGGGTAACCCTCATATGTTCCAGTAAACAGAAGGTTTCTGGTAGGGCCCTGTATCGAGTACGCCAGCACCATATCGGTGTGATCAGGTCGTATTGGTCGAGGTGGGCGAGTGAGTGGGGTACTCGGTAAGCCGCCACCGCCGGCCTATTTTGAATAATTTGGTTTGCTGTAAGGGTTCGCTGAAGACCGTGATATAAAGATCAAAGGAGTAGTAAGCAGCACCTGCAGATTATGGGGGCCAATTGTTCAGGTAGGGGGCGATCAACCTCGGTTCGGGTTGATTCAGAGAACCGACCAGTCGGGTCGGCAAGGTACATCATGTGTGAAAAATACGGAAGTCACACAGAGGTTTTATGTGATGAATGGGAGAGAATGACTGTACAAGACAGGGAGAAATTCCCAAGAATAGGTAGCTTCAGTCCAGAAGTGTTACAAAATTTAAGGAGGAGGATATGTCTCATAAAATCAACAAAGAGACGAATTCAGCATCATGATTATTTACAGTTGTGGCAACAGGAAGGTGAGATACAGAGAGGTTTGGCTCTGGCGGCGGGATCTGGGGCAGTCAGGAAACTGATAGCCACAGCCCCGCCACCACCATACATAGCAGGAGAGAAGTTGATTACGGAGAGAAACGCACTGGGTTGTAAAACACAAACACTTAGTAACCCTGTAAATGTTAATGATGTTAACCAAGTAACTCATGCAAGTATTAACCCGTGCAAGTTGTACCCTGTTTTGAACTTTCCTCAGGAGTGTGATCAAGAAGACGATCCAGCAACAATTTCAGCTCTCTCTCTAGCGGCCACCATAGCAGAGACCACAGTAGGCACAGCAACACCCACGAGATTAGCGAAAGCCCCTAGCGGAGGGATAGGTGAGGTCTTGTCAACGGGTAAGTACGGCACCATGCATTATACTGAAACAATTTCACCACAAGTTGTAGAATCTACACAGAATGAGGTTGTTAGAGTTAACCCTGTTAGAGTAATAGCAGTTCCCAATGGGAAAACAGATGTATCAGGAGCCACTCCCATAAGGAACATTGCCATGTACACTCCATTTTCCCGAATGGAATTAAGAACAATAGTGTCCGAATTTCCTGACCCCAGGAAAGACTTAGTTGCTAGCCAAAAATACATCAGGGATCTAGGTAACACTGTAGAACCCAACAACAAGGATTGGCAGATACTGCTAAGAGCTTGTTTACCTTCAAATGTCGACTCGGTTCAATTCTTAGCTGATTGTGGACTAGATAAAGATGTACCACTTTCAGATGTGTACAACAAAGATAACGTAAAAAGGATAAATTTACAGCTAAAGGAGTATTTCCCAGCCGTTGTTAAATGGAACAAAATATTCTCCATTAGACAAAAAGAGTCCGAAACGGCAACAGAATATTTTCATCGGGCACTATTAGAAATGGCAAAGTACACTGGAATAGAAGACATTAGGACCAACCCAAACCACCAAGAAGTAGCAGTATCTGTACTGATGGATGGTTTAAAGGAAACATTAAAGACTAGGGTTCAGACCACGCAACCATGTTGGCGAGGTCTGTCGGTGTCCACATTAAGAGAGGCTGCTATTGATCACGACAGAAACATCACTAGACACAGGGAGTCGCAAAGTGATAAGTTGATGTCAGTAAGTATACAGGCGCTGACCACAAGGCAGCCTGCGTATGTACCACCGAATCCTGTGGGTAAGTCAAGTGTAATAACATGTTTTTCTTGTAACAAACAGGGACACTATGCACGAGACTGTAGAACAAAGAGTGTACAAAGATCTTTTCAACCCCCTAGACAACGACACGACACACGACATTGGGAGCAGGGTCCACAGAGGCGGAGTTTTGAGCCACATACAGGGGAAACAAAAAGATACCCCCCGAACAGAGATTGGCATGCCTCTGGTAGTTCCCAGCTAACTCCCCCACAAGTAGTTGCTGCCAACGGGATTCAGGGAGGTCAGCATACCCAATAGGGGTGTGGCCATACCTGTAATCTGCAGCCAGTGAAATTGATTGCCAGTCTTGGAAGTGAACCAGAGATTGCAATCAATGTAGCTGGTAAAACTTTAAACTTTCTTGTAGACACAGGGGCGGCCAAGTCAGTGATAAATTCGACAGTGGGCATGAGAACCACTGGTAGGACAGTTCCAGCCATGGGAGTAACAGGAGTAGTCCAGCACTACCCTGTTAGCAAACCAGCCGAGATTACAATAGGGCCTTTGCATACCAAGCATTCGTTTTTGCTAGCTGCATCGGCACCAACCAATCTCCTGGGAAGAGACTTACTATGTAAAATGGGTTGCGTCATTTATTGTACTCCTGAAGGTGTATTCTTGGACATTCCTGAGAATCACGCTCAGGAAGTACGAGACATGTTAGACTCCCCATCAAAATTAATGTCACATCCCATTATGACAAATAGGAATCCATCCCAAATAGAAGAGATGACATCTCAGATACCAGAGTCACTTTGGACAAAAGATGGACAGGACACTGGATTAATGGCAAACGTAGCTCCAGTAGTTGTACAAGTAAAAGATGGTAGGATAGCTCCAAAAATCCCACTGTATCCTCTGAAGCCAGAGGTGGAGTTAGGAGTTTTCCCAGTAATAGAGCGCTTGCTACAACAGGGCATTCTAGTAAGAACGTCCAGCACAGCAAATAGTCCCATCTTCCCTGTTAAAAAGAGTGGGGGGAGGGGTTACAGGCTAGTGCAGGATCTAAGGGGGATTAACAAAATAGTTGAGAGTCAGTTCCCCGTAGTGCCAAATCCAGCTGTCATCCTAATGCAAATTCCTCCCACTGCCAAATTTTTCACTGTTATTGACCTCTGCTCCGCATTCTTTTCGGTACCTCTGCACCCTGACAGCCAATATTTGTTTGCATTCACATACAGAGGAGTCCAATACACGTGGACTCGGTTACCCCAAGGTTTCATAGATAGTCCAAGTATATTTTCTCAGGCTTTGCATGATTGTTTACAGTCTTTCCAACCGGAGAGTGGATCAGTATTGATACAGTATGTAGATGATTTACTACTGTGTTCAGATTCGCTGGAAGCTTCCCTGAAGGATACGAAACAGCTCCTGTTTCATCTTTCAGACACAGGACATAAGGTTTCCAAAGACAAGTTGCAATTATGCCAACCTAAGGTAAAATATTTGGGACACTGTCTAACACAAGGACTGAGACACCTGACCGCTGATAGAATCCAAGCCATTAGAGACATGACACTGCCACAAACCCAGCAACAGATCAGGACGTTTTTAGGAATGTGTGGGTATTGCCGTAATTGGATCCCAGGGTTTTCCATATTGGCGTTACCTTTGCAGGAAATGGTCTCCTCAAACAAACCTGATAGGATCTCGCATACAGACGAATCCGAAAAAGCATTTGAGAGACTCAAACAGTGCCTAACGCAGGCGCCAGCACTAGGTATGCCAGACTATGGGAAACCCTTTGAACTATACGGAACAGAAAGTGCTGGTTGCGCAGCAGGTGTACTAACCCAAAAACACGGTGATGCCAGCAGGCCAGTTGCATACTACAGCGCTCAGCTAGACACGGTAGCGCGATCCCTTCCCACATGCTTGCGTAGCGTTGCGGCGATAGCATTGCTAGTGACAAAAAGCGAAGATGTCGTGCTAGGCCACAACCTCACAATCCATACACCACATGCAGTATCTGCCTTATTGAATTCTGCCCAAACCAGACACGTCTCATCAGCAAGGTTTACAAGATGGGAATTGGCATTAATGGCCCCAGTAAACATCACCATAAGGAGATGCAGTGCATTAAATCCTGCAACATTTCTCCCAGGTGTGCCTGGTCAGACACAAAGGGTGGAAGGTGAGAGTGATGGGGAAGGAGGATTTAATACAAAGGAAGATGCACATGATTGTATGGAATATTTGACCCAAAATTTTACCGCAAGGCCTGACATCAGTGACAATCCACTGGAAGATGCAGAACTCACGTTCTACACTGACGGTAGTTGTCATAGACAGTCAGACTCGGGAGACTTGTGTACTGGATACGCAGTCGTAGATGACCAAGACACCATAGAAGCGGAACCGCTAGGTCCACCTCACTCAGCCCAGGTTGCTGAACTGGTCGCCCTAACCAGAGCATGTGAATTGGCTAAGGGTAAGTCAGCCAATATCTACACCGATTCTAGATACGCCTTCGGGGTAGTACATGATTTCGGAGCCCTATGGCGCCTCAGAAATTTCATGACGGCAGCTGGTACACCGATAGCGCATGCAGCTTATATAAAAAGGCTTCTAACAGCGATAAAGGAACCCGACAGAGTGGCTGTTATCAAATGTAAAGCACATACATATAGTCAAGACCCAGTGTCACTTGGTAACAGCCGAGCAGATGAAGCAGCTAAGCTTGCAGCTGCTACCCCCATACAGACAGACACCACACAACTGATGGTATTTAATACCATCAACACACAGAAGTTGTGTGAGATGCAGAATTTGTGTTCCACACAGGAAAGAGCAGTCTGGAAGGCAAAGGGATATGGCCAGGAGTCCTCAGGGCTCTGGACGGATGGACATGGTAAACCAGTGGCCCCCAGAGCATATCTTCCATGTCTGGCTGAAGCAGCTCATGGGTTGACTCATCTAGGCAAGGAGGGGATGTGCAAATTGGTAAGAGCATACTGGTGCGCCCCAGGATTCTCCTCTCATGCGGGTAAAAGAGCAATGTCATGCCTTACCTGTCTGAGAAAGAATATTGGAAAAGCAATACCTACAGAACCATCCCATATCCCACCTGCCGGCGGCCCTTTCCAGGTAATACAAATTGACTTCATTCAATTACCCCCATGTCGAAATTTGAAATATGTACTTGTTTGTATAGATGTTTTCTCGAATTGGGTCGAAGCATTTCCAGCAGCTACAAATACCGCTATGTTTACAGCTAAAAAAATTGTACAGGAATTTGTATGTAGATATGGTATCCCTAGAATCATTGAAAGTGATAGGGGTACCCATTTTACCGGTGATGTCTTTCAAGGAATGTGTAAATTAATGGGTATTGATAGCAAGCTGCACACTCCGTACCGTCAACAGGCGAGTGCGAAGGTCGAAAGAGTGAACAGCACTATTAAAAATAAATTGAGTAAAGTAATGGCAGAGACAGGATTGACGTGGCCAGAAGCTTTACCCATTGTTTTGTATAGCATCAGAACCACTCCCAGGTCCCCTCTTAACCTGTCCCCTTTTGAAATTCTGTTTGGTCGACAACCGCATGTCATGATTAACCCTCAGGATGATTTGAAATGTAACAATGAAGTTACTGTAAAATACTTGATTAACATGAGTAAGCAGTTGAGGAATCAAAATGATAATCTGAAGTTGGTGATTCCTGATTTACCAGATAGTAATTGTCATGACATTGAACCTGGGGATTATGTAATGATACGAAATTTTCTACGCTCAGGTTGTCTTATTGATAGATGGGAAGGACCATACCAGGTCTTATTGACTAGCACCACAGCATTGAAGGTTGCTGAGAGAGAGACTTGGGTCCATTCATCCCACTGCAAAAAGGTTGCTGATCCAGAGAAGTCCCGTGATAAGGAACAGACGGTAGAGGTTGTATCACTGGAGTGTCTGTTCCAGGAGGACTGAGGCGGCACCTGAGCCTTGAAGACCGAAAGCAGTTGTTGACTCCCTTCTCCCTTTTATTGTTTTTCTCCACTCCCCATCCCCTCTCCCTTAAAATTTATTTTTCCCCCTTCTCATTCTTCTCTATTTCCTCCTCAAAGATGGACTTGCCCCAAGAGACTGTGATCCGGATTTTGATGTTAACCATGATGTTGACCAGAGCAGTCTGTTCCGGCGAGAGTACCATAGAGGTCGAGAGAGGTTCTGGAATGGGTTCCGATTATGATGATGGAGGCGTAGTTTTCCAAGATCAACCAAACCAACAAGCAAAGGCGAGTATCAGAAAACGATCCGATAGAAGAAATTGTGATGGATTGTTAGCTGAAGAAAACTGTATCTGTAGGCTCTGTGACAATTTGATTGAGGATGGGTGCATAAAGAAATGCCAATCCAGTTTTAATATCCATATGGACCGGCATCCATTGAGTGACTATCACTCCTTAGTGGGTAACGTATTAAACCAAACAGATTGTTGGGTATGCTCTCAAGTACCTCAGGGTCATAGCAAATCAGGGCTAGTACCATTTCCTTTAACGTTAGGGGAGGTACTTGAGCTAAGTGGTGGGAGACCGGTGGACCGGAGGTTTAACATCTCCAGCCCTCCTAGTTTGAAGCTCCACCAATACCATGTGGATAGGTCCCTCTTATGTTTCAATATCTCCAATCCCCGTAAGCCGGGAAATTGGGAAGTGTCATGGAGCAACCTTACCATGACCTTTTCACACAGAGCAGATAGAATGCCTACAGATACAGAGCTTGTACGCCACATAGCCAGTAGAGGAAAATCTTTCCGGTATCGATATACCTTAGGAAATAGGATTACGAGAGTTGGAGAAGTATCACCAGGATACTGTGCACATATCGTACAAACTGATACATGCATTAAGCAGATGGAAGAATTAGGGTCAGGAGATTTCACCTGGAAGGTGTGTAATATGGTAATGTCCTTCTCTGTCCCATATGTTCTCCCCGATGATGCATATTTCATATGCGGGAGAAAGGCGTACAAGTGGCTTGCCCCAAACTCTGAAGGATTGTGTTATATTGGAAAAGTATTGCCTGAAGTGATGACGGTAACACATGACAAAATGAAAGACATACACCGTGGTGCCCAAGCTCCTTATACTCACACTCATTACGAGCACCGAGTTAAAAGACAACTGTCAGAAAGGTTAGAGCATCCGGCCTCTGATCTTATCCATGAATCCACCGGGATTCAGGTTCTGGTAGCGTTAGATTTCACTCGCACCGCTCGAGGAGTGATGAATTATAGATACATTTCCGCACTCGCCAATTTGTTAGATAATATCACTGAAATGTATGATGACACGTTCAGATACACTGGAAGAGAACTTCAAGCTTATAAAACAGAACTAGTTCAGCATAGGATGGTTCTTAATTATCTTACAGCAGTAACAGGCGGGTATTGTGTTACATTGGCAACACAGTACGGCATAAAGTGTTGCACGTATATCACAAATAGCACCGAGGATCCAGTAGAGGTCATAGACCAAAAGATGGACGATATTCTCCAATTAAAATGGGAATTTCGCCGAAAACACAATCTCACCCTTGCCGCTGTAGGTAATGAGCTGACTAGTTGGGTGTCATGGTTGAACCCGCGAAATTGGTTCTCCGGTTTAGGAGACTGGGCTCAAGGAGTTATAATGGATGTTGGAAAGTTTCTCCTATGTATCTTAGGTGTTGTTATATCTATTGGATTGATATTTAGATGCGGGCAGGCTTTAATGAGGTGCAAACAAAGTACAAAAGTGATGAGCTTGAGGAGTGAGGAAACTGTAATTAACCTGGATTTGATTTATGACCCAATGATAGAAACCAAGATGTGATGAAAAATGCGATTATAAGGTCCGTTTCTTTCACCTGTTTTTCTGTTTTTTCTCCAAGATACAAAGACCCCCTTGGACGAGGAAGTTGACGAGACGCTATACAGACAACAGACAAGCACCAAAGATGAAGTTCTGACTACCTATGATATGGACACTTGATGAACTTTGCCATGGATCCCCAGTTTCCCTAGTATTTTTAAACTCACGCTAGCCCAACATTTTTTTTGTAAATCTGATGGCACTGACAAAGCTATTTGCTCATGCCCAAGGAGCAATACAGCGCAAAGAAGACGACTCTCAACAGATACCGAACAAAACTTCAACGACAGATGTACATTTACCTGACATAGAATATCATTGCATTTTCCATAAGTGTTCTTCATCCTCATCTCTACAACCCTCAGGTAATAACACACATAGTATAGGGAATACAGGCACAGATATCAGCAATCACATATTCCCCCATTCATGTATCATCAACTAAAATGTGCTCCCCATTCTGTTCAAAAGCCGAAAAGAGCTCGGTAAAGTTTGACAGCCCATCCACAGACCTGTACCACGGGATAAGAAGGAATTCAAATGTATACTTCGCAATACCTCGAAGCTTGATTTACCACACGTACGGCACGATGATACATGACCCTCCAAACATGGACTCATACACACATACTTCTGCTATCTCACTAGGTCATACCCTCTTCACACCTACTCCTCTCTTCTTCCTTACCCAACCATGGAAATGAATTAACCCCTGACTTATATTTTTCTCCTTTTTGAAATGTTTTGAAGGTGGCAGTTATTATTGACTGCCAAAGGGTGGACTGTCAAAGTCAGAAAAATATCCCCATACACTCTGCCATATTTGCACCGCACACTGGTCTGCGCTGCGCATGCGTACGCTCTCCCGTGAAGGCGCATACCCGCAATAGCGTGCACCCGCGGACGCACGGTATGCGTATTTACGGTAGAGTTTATGTAACCGTGGCGTGCGACTCATTCGTTACATATTTTCACAATTAATGTAGTTTGTAGACCATGGTCCCTTTGATAGATTCTGAAAGTTTGGTTAATATAGAATGTCCCTGAACGGAGGAATCCCTCTTTGTATTGTGCGAAGTGTCTAACAGGAATCATACAGCAGTGTTTGGTACCCATCGGAAGAGTATTTAATTAACAATATTCCGGTGTTAGTTTGGAGCGTACTAATCGCTCGTGCGGATAGTTATGGACATAAGAAGTTTATGTCCATTTCTATTATTTACTCATACTCAGGTATGCGGCGGGAAACCTAGTTTCCCACCCACCTGAGCTGTTTGAAATCGTCACAGCCCACCTGTATGAATCACCCTATGACCTTTTGTTATAATGCGAAGCCGAATTCCTGCGTCCAATGGACAATGAGGTTGTAGGGACCATTAGATTGCATTGTGTGAGTAGCATAAAAGACGGGCCTGTGGCATCCAGCTTGCACTTCTCATCAAACGGTTCTCATTGCTGATAATCGGGAAGCTGGATGTCCAGAGGCGCATGCGATCATACCCTTTGTGCGAAAGTTTTTCTCCGTAATCATATTGTCTTACTGTGAGCCAATCTCTCTCTCTCCGTCTCTCTCTCTCTCTCCTTTCTCTTTCTCTCGTATCTCCCATTGACTAGTATTGTATTGTATTAGATCAGCATAGTATTGTATTGTATTTCTTGTATAGTTATTCGGTTAGGAAGTCTCTGTTATATTGTAGTGTATCATTTGTACTGTGATTCTTTTTGCAAGTATAATAGTTATAATACAGATAATAGGCTTTGGACCCTAAACCAGTATCTGTGTATTTCCTATAGTTTTAAGTGTTCACTTGAGCGTCGGTGACGCTCAAGCAGCTTTGTAGTTAGTCAGGTTACACAAGGTTGCACTTACACCCTGTATTCACATTAAGGTATTCTGTGTATTTCATTGATAAAAGGTTTAGACATAAAGGTATAGCGTTGTGAGCGTCTGCGCCGCTGGTGATCTCCTCGTGGTCTCGAGCGTCCGCTACGCCATAGCGAATCATTACTCTAGTCATCACCAATAACGTGCTGTCCTGTGATCACTGGGCCGTGAGCGAACGTGACGCTTGAGCGTCTCGCCTACGGCTAAGCGATCGTTACGCAACTAGCGTACCCTTACGGTACTTCTTAAGTAAACAGCGTACTGTGTTCTTAGACTTCATTAAGGGTTGTTTATACGACAAAGGAATTTAGCATTGTCAATAGCAGTACGGTACAGTAGTCCACTGCTCTACCTATCTCTGTGTCATCAAGTA